>NC_060122.1:704059194-704362225 GCF_021461395.2 Schistocerca americana
AATTACTTCCCTATAGCAGTCAGTATCAGAACAAGCCACCGATCACTAGATGAAAGCATGCATCCCAAACTAAACTGGATCTATGGCAGTTTTGAGATGGGAAACTAGAGCTGACATTTTTCTGATTTACTGCCCAGTGGACAGAGTGACTATTTTATAACACTGGCCATTGTAAAACTGCTTTCTGTTCAGCCAAATACTCGATGCCGTTAGGCAAAATGGATTCTTGGAGATTATTATGGGTGTAAGGAGACTGAACTTATAAAGTCATCAGTATCTCTTCACCCCCCCCCCTCCCCCTCCCGAGGACAGAATCATCTGAGGCGGAACAAGGGAACCAGCACTGTATTCACCTAGTGGGATGCGGGAAACAGCAGAAAAATCACATCCAGGTTCGCCGGCACACTGACCCTCGCCGTTAAGCCGTCAGGTGCATTCTAACCGGGAACGGTGCGCCACCCCGCCCTGGAAATGTCACTTAGACGCGTACGGTTAGCAAAGCCGGTCAAGATTCTTAATCCGGAATGTATATGTAGAGGGGATTTCCAGAACTTTTCTTATAACAGCGGGCTGAGCTAATGTAGTAGCTACTAACAGCGAGGATGACCTTTGAAGACATGGCGAGAAACAAGTGTTGTACGCACCCACAGAGTAAATTCGACTCCCAGTCTACCACACCATTTTACCTTGTCACAAGCGTTCAGCTTTACATATGTCGCAGAAAGTGCATAAATTACTTCCCCAGCAATGAAATTTGTCATTCTGGCTCTAAGGCTGTCACTTTTCTGCAGATACAGACGCGTCGTACGACATTTTCAACACAGTTTGGACACCCCGTGGATCCGATACGTTGGTGGCTAAAGTAATTCCTTATCGCTGAGCAGTTATTTACCGTTGGAATTACACGTCTTACTGCTGTTTTTTGTTATCGCGCCAGATAAGACGCTCATTGCGTGGACCTGCTCGCGGTCGCGCGATAAAGCACTGTGAAGCCACAAGGCCCAGGGCTTGTGCTGATAGAACTGACACTGGAGAAAAAAAAAAGCTTGCATAGTGTCTTGTAGATAGCTTGGGTCAGCAACTTCCTGCGCTCTGCGCCACATTTGAACACTATTGTCAGCTCTCATTTTCAGCACGCCCTTGTTGCTCGCGGACTATCGAATTCCCTGACGATTTCCGAAATGGAATGCCCCTTGCGTCAAGCTCAAACTATCATTCCGCATCCAGAGTCTGTTAATTTCCGTCGTGCGGCCATAGTCACGTCGGAAATCTTTTAACATGGACCACCTAAGTACAAATGAAGCTGCGCCACTGCACTATCCTTTTATACTGTGCGTGCGCTATACTAGGGCCATGCGTACGTATGCAAATCGCTATCCCATGAAAGAAAAAGTCCAAGCGGGAAGTGTCTTGTAGATAGCTTGGGTCAGCAACTTCCTGCGCTCTGCGCCACATTTGAACACTATTGTCAGTTCTCATTTTCAGCACGCTCTTGTTGCTCGCGGACTATCGAATTCCCTGACGATTTCCGAAATGGAATGCCCCTTGCGTCAAGCTCAAACTATCATTCCGCATCCAGAGTCTGTTAATTTCCGTCGTGCGGCCATAGTCACGCCGGAAATCTTTTAACATGGACCACCTAAGTACAAATGAAGTTGCGCCACTGCGCTATCCTTTTATACTGTGCGTGCGCTATATTAGGGCCATGCGTACGTATGCAAATCGCTATCCCATGAAAGAAAAAGTCCAAGCGGGAAGTCTGATCGCAATCGGAGGTCGAACTAAGAGAAACTTTGGTGTTACTGTGAAAACAACTGAGTTGTAAGCGGCACTCATTTGCCACCCGTTGAAGGAAATTATAAGAACCGCAGTAAGGTGGTAGGGGCGGACATCTGGCAGGCGGACGACGATACAGTGTGAGGCAGTCTCCACTCGTTAAACGCCGCCGCAGTGCAGCGTGTCCCTCAGTCAACAAATTACGGGTTTTCCAGTGTTTTGCGCCGAGAAAACGGGCCCTGTGCGCCAAGCGAGCCCCGAAGTGTTCCCCGAGCGGCAGTCCGCTTCCGCCGCCGGCATCGGGCGGGGGTGGGGGCGGAAGGCGGCGCCGGGTGTAAATGGCGAAACGGGAGACGGCGTCAAGGCGGCAGCTGGCCAGAAACCCGAGCACACCACGTGGGCCGACGCCGCCGCCGTCGACGCGCGCTCTGCTTTCATTTTAATTATGGAGATGCTATCGGCACGCTTAATTAAAGATCGGGTCCGCCCACCACGGGCCGCTACATGCGGGTCGTTAATACCCAATAAATAATGGCGGCGAGATGCGGCGGCCAGATATTGTCCGCGGGCTCGCGGCTTTTCTGTGTAAAACGGCGCCGGAAGTGCAGTCGCGAGCCTCTGTCGCCCGCATTGCGCACTAGCGGCTCTGGAGGCGAATGTCCCAGTGGGTGACAGCCGGGGGACACTGCTTCCAAGCGAGCGAGCTCTTACTAATTAAGATTTTAGGGATGGCGATTAATTCCCGTTCCTACCCACGCGCTTCATTACACATGATCTAAATTACAGCTCACTAGTCGTGAGCATGTCTCGGAGCCGATACTTCTGACTGACACCTTTCGATATCGGTGACGCTGGAGAGAATGCATCTAGTGTTCCCAGATGCAGCTGAGCAATCAGCACCGTTTTGAGGAATGTCTTAAGATTCGATCTTTAGTAGTGTATGGAACTTCCAGTGAAAGGTACGTTAAGGACCATTGTTAAGGTCCTTAGAAATTAAGCCTGGATGCCGCGCGGGATTAGCCGAACGGTCTATGGCGCTGCAGTTATGGACTGTGCGGCTGGTCCCGGCGGAGGTTGGAGTCCTCCCTCGGGCATGGGTGTGTGTGTTTGTCCTTAGGATAATTTAGGTTAAGTAGTGTGTAAGCTTAGCGACTGATAACCTTAGCAGTTAAGTCCCATAAGATTTCACACACATTTGAACATTTTATAAGCCTGGATCAGGGAAGGAAATAAACTGTTACTAGAAGAGAAACTTTGGCTCAAATGGCTCTGAGCACTATGGGACTTAACATCTGAGGTCATCAGTCCCCTACAACTTAGACCTACTTCACCCTAACTAACCTAAGGACATCACACACATCCATGCCCGAGACAGGATTCGAACCGGCGACCGCAGCGTTCACACTGTTCCAGACTAAAGCGCCTAGAACCGCTCGGCCACCCTGGCCGGCAGAGAAACTTTCCCAGTACTTGCGATAAGCTATTTCTCTGGCCGAAAGAGGATTCTGAACTGCTACCCGTCCGAATGCAATTTCAACGGCTTACATAGCCACTGCCTTAGGTTGTTGAGTAACAGGCTGTGATGTGAAGAGTTCCAGTTCCACTCCCAATACTACCACCAGCTAATAGTATTTCCAAGACACTCGCTGCGGTCGTCATAGTTGAGAAAAAGGTGTAATCGTTTCAGGTTCAAAAATCTAAGTGAGAATGGAATTTCACACCTCACTGATATATTTGCACCCCAGAATGAATCGCTGGCCGCGGTGGCCGAGCGGTTCTGACGCTTCAGTCTGGAACCGCGCGACTGCTACGGTCGCAGGTTCAAATCCTGCCTCGGGCATGGATGTCTGTGATATCCTTAGGTTAGTTAGGTTTAAGTAGTTCTAAGTTCTAGGGGACTGGTGACCTCAGATGTTAAGTCCCACAGTGCTCAGAGCCAGAATGAATTCAGAGTGCACTCCTGATTTTTTTGAAGTTTTTACTCGGTGAGCTCAGAGCCAAACAGGCCATCTCAGAGCCGCTGTGTCAATCGGTATGTCAACACGGCGCACCGCCAATGTAGTGCAAGGCACGGCATTAGTCGAGTGTTGCCACACAGCCTCTGAGCGAGGGAAGCAAAAGATCAAATACCGCAATACATCATAACAGGGAAGAACCAGAGTCCTACTGTAACAACCAAACGATGCAGAAAAACTCGAGTTCGATAACCAATAATACAGGCAAGGAACGGTGACCAGTCGAATTAACCAGGGCAAGTTCACTTATCCCTCTAGAGCCACCGCGCCATAAACGCCAGCTCTGCAGCTTAAGTAAACGGGCTTTCGGAGCTTCAGTAGTACCTCCATTCTGTCCGTGTCACTAGTACCAGGGAGAACGACGGTCTGTTGAGTTTCAGTGAAACCTCGACAAGCTGTTCGATATTTATCTGCCTACTACCTTATTTGCTGACTTTGACACCGAGATGCAGTCACTCCGATGGAAGTCACAGACGTGGTCTGCCACTGTACGCTACTTCGACATCGGTATCGTGGTCGTCGTTAAGGACAGGCACTGGTTTCCCACCATGTGACGACCAAGACTGCAGCAGATGTTCATGGAATGGCCAGGGGGCTGAGCAGACGCACCATGCATGGACGGTGTGGACAACAGCAACTATCAATAACTTCCACTGTGATTGGACGCCTTCCTGTTCTCCCTTCCACATAAAGTTCACCCCTATTTTCGAATTTCATCATCATCATCATCTTCACTAAAACATTTAATGACATCCAGCCTCTCCTCAGACCTTTCAGTAGGCAATACCTTCTGAATGCAGTACTGTAACTGCTACCAACCACGATATCTCTTCTCGATCACCATACTGTTCGCTCAAGTTATGGCTTATCAAACGGCAGTGTGGATGTCATACCATCGTGCAAACAGTATACAGCGCCAGATCTGTACCTGGTGGAGAAAACAAACTAATTTTTTCCAGCCTATATCGGTTTCACATTAACGTATTATATCTACCTAATTTTGGTGCCGTAAGATGATTACAGCCCACACTGGCCCTCGGTAATTAGCTACAGTTCAATTAGAACCAGCCGGTATATTACTCAGTGTATCCATCCTGACAATAAAATGTCATTTCTCGTGTCACTGTGTTACTGACGCCTCCGGGTATAGCACGAGAACACTCCTGGACCACCACACGGCCCCCTGACCCGCAGTCGCCTTCGCCAACTTGAGTCGCTACAGATAAATGAGAATGAAATATGTGGAAGGTTGACGTGAATGCACATGGCTGAAGGCCATAACATATGAAAAAGAATAGAAGAGAACATTATCCCTCAGAGACTGACAATTGGCTGATGGGATGAAAGACACAGTTCGTCGAATATCGATTAGAGAATTAACGAAGGCTTCAACCACATCATTATCGGCGTGACAGTTTAGAGAACCAATAGAAATATAGACTGAACAAGTCGGACGCATTGTCATAATGAGACCACTGTGGCGTGGAGTCAAAGTCACGCTCATGTAGTCAGGGTTCTCTTTCAAAGATAGAGTCAGATTTCGCTGACGCGGGACAATAGTTTGCATAACTAACTAGATATTCTAGTGGTAGGGCAGCGACGGTCGTGACGAGGGGAGCACACAAAGCGTACACGGACAAAGCGTGGGCGGTTCGCTGGAGAACCCGTTGAGGCGGCTGCAGCATCGGCTCCAGGTGCGATGCCGGAAACGCAGCTCCCCGCGCACTTCCGGGACAAATCGGCGACCGCGGGCAGCTGCTCGCCGCTCCCATTCAGACGGCGTGCGTCGCGCGTGCTGGGCGAGACGAAGTGACGGTCGGGCCCTGGTCTGCTGTTGCTTTACAAGTGATTGTGTCACAACTGTTCTCTGCAGAGAGCCCCTAAAGGTATAATAGCCTGGTTCTCGCACTCCCTCCCAAGTTCCCCCGTATTCCGTAGGCGCGAGCTGAGCAGCCATCAAGACTGGAGAGACGTTCACTTAAAACTCATTGGCGTACAAGCACTGTCTACGAGTCTGGAAACCCAGTATAGCCCTGCTAGCTGCGCTGTGCTCATATTTAGCCACGTTCCGTCCTAATGCTAGCGATTTCTATCCAGAGACACATTCGACAAAAAACTGCATGGAACAGGAATGACACAGTAAACAGTCCCGCTTCATTTTGATGCATTCTCTAATACAAATCGTCTTTTTTTCTCTAGCGACAAATTTCTGGAGAAGAATTTCTTGATTAGTGAACATGCAAAACGCGATTTAAGACGAATTTTATGGCTTATGCGATTGGCCTCGACGGATCTAACGCCATTTTGGTTTTGACCAAAAAAGTCTTCTAACTGGATTTTCTGTTATTGTTGCAGAATAATCTTTTTTCTAGTAGTATTTCTTACGTTTGACAATTCTTTCACCGACAGTGAGTTAAATATTAGATAAAATTTATGTTGAGTGTAGACTGCTGGACTGTTTTTTGAGTCCTCACGTGAGTACACACGTCTTCAAATCCATTGGCCACCAACCAATTTGCTGTAAAGACTTACCTTTCACGTACACCGTAACACTGTTCTACATCTACATCTACAGGTACTCTGCAATATGCTGACAAGTTCCGGGCAGCGTGTTCATCAAACCACCTTCATACTATTTCTTTACCGCTCCACTCTCGAAAGGCGCGCGGTAAAAACGAACACTTAAATTTTTCTGTGCGAGCTCTAAATCCTCTATTTTATCATCATGATCATTTCTCCCTACATAGGCGAGCGCCATCAGAATATTTTCACTATCTGATCAAAAGGTTGCTGATCGAAATTTCACGAAAAGATCCTGCCTCAACGAAAAACGCCTTTTTTAAAAATGATTGATACCCTTATTCACGTAAGACGTCCATGGCACTCTCTCCACTTTTTCGCGGTAATACAAAATGAGCTGCCCTTCTTTTAACTTTTGCGATGTCGTCCGTCACTCCCATCTGATGAGGACCCCACACTGCACAGCATTACTCCATAAAATAGCGGACTAGCGTGGTGTAAGCAGTCTCTTTAATATACCTGTTGCACTTTCTAAGTGCTCTGCCAATAACCTGCAGTCTTTGATTTGCTTTAACCACAACATTATCTAAGTGGTCATTCCAATTTAAGTTATGCGTAATTGTAATCTCTAGGAATTTAAATGAATTTGCAGCTTTTAGATTTGTGTGATTTATTGTGTGACCGAAATGTTGCGAAGTCCGTTTGGCACTCATGTGGGTGACTTCAGGTGTTTCATAATTTAGAGACAATTGAGACTTTTTGCACCATATAGATCTTGACTAAATCATTTTGCAACTGCTTTTGAACGTCTGATAACTTAACAAGATTGTAAATGACTGCATCACCTGCGAACAATCTAAGAGGCGTGCTCAGATTATCTCCTCTGTTCTTTATGTAGATCAGGAGCAGTAGAGGGCCTGTAACTCTTCCGGGGGAAGATGATTACCCGATGATTTTCTATCAATTACTACGATCTGTGGCCATTCTGACAGGAAAATCAATGTGCCGTGATACCTTTGTCAACAGTGTTGTACGTCGTAGACATTTAGGACTACTATCAAAAATGTAAAACTCAGCGTTGTATTTGCTGTCAGAAATTTAAAAACAAAATCCTAATATTCTAGCGCTGCAATCTTATTTCGACGCAAAAATCGTACTTAAGGCAATGTTCGACAACAGTCGACATCTTTATCGAGAGAGTTAGTAAAATATTACTCTACGACAGCAGTTTTCATGGTAAAAAGTGTAAATTACAGGCCAGATACAGAATTTCAAGCGGGCACAGCAGGCATTAATTGCAGCTCGAGGAAAACGCTTAGACTGATAGCGATACCATGAATGGCTTAATCTTCGTGTTGTCTAGTACACTTTTCGAGTTAACAAGGCGCTTCTGACCAGCACTGTCGGGTTGAACCGTCTTCCTTCGGGAAATACGAGGTATGCAAAGAAAATTCTCGTACTTTTTACTGCGATCAAACAGTTGTCAGTAACAGTGGATCAAAGTGTAAACAGATTTAAGCGAATTGTCTGCGCGTACGCTATCTGTACTTCACCTAGTGCAAATGTACAACAAGAACTTCGTGATTTTTAAGTCACTAAGACTCAGCTGCATGTTTCCCAAACTACCGCAACGTATTTAAGAAAAACGTAATCGTACTTCAGGTTGTTTTCATAAAAGGAGAATATCCGCGATAGATATTGGTACATGAAATACACAACATCTTTAAACAAATAAGCTTAAAAGATACGTAATGCGAAAAGATACAAGATCATTGCTTGCATGAGTTGAAAACAATATCAAATAGGTCACTTTTTATACATTCGTGCTTCTCAGTTTACGCCAATCTTTCTAAGAATTTGCATATGGAACTGCATTAATGCCGGCATTAGGATTCATTACTGAACAAACACAATCTACCCGTCGCACAAAGGTAGCCACTGCTCTCAATATCAGTTTCATTTCTATTAGGGTTCCACTAGATAGTGAGCACTACACAGTTTTCAATACACGAACATATTGGGTGACGTTTGCGATGTGGAAGCCCCCCCTCCCAATAAAAAATTTACGTGCTGAGGAAGATTAACAAAGAGTACAGAATGACAGAACGAACCGTGTGATGGAAACTATCCAGTTACACCTATACTTAGAACACGACGACTACTGGTAACCATCGTTATCGAATGATAGCGGAAAAAATAATGGGGAGTGAGCACGCTTGTACCCAGCAGTCAGTCGATAATGTTATAATAGATTATTCGAAGAATTAAGTACAGAGAACGTGTAAGTGAATCTACTATTCCAACCCCATAAATGGTTAACTAGTTTAATAAATCAGATATAATTATTAAATATATCCTACATATCAAGCATCATAGACCAAGAATTGCAGGTACGCTAAATGTAAAGAAACACTCATGCGTTCCACTAAACTGGCGACGAAAACTTATGGTCAGTGCTATAAGCTACCTGTAGCGACTAGTATTTCCATCAGAGTATACGAAAGGAAGGAAAGGAACTACGCAATTTATGCGTAAATAGTTTCATAGTCATCGTTAAACTACCTGAAATTGTCCAATCATTACGTTTCATTAAAGTAGAATATTTATCAGCAATGTCAGGAATACATCAGTGGTTCCATTTTCAAGAGTGAGTATGTATGCAGCCGACAAGCCTGGAGATAAATGAGTCTAAATGTTGAATCTTAATGTTTCGTGCGACGAGACGTGGCCTAACAGAGGCAAAACATTTTTACCGAAGAACAACTACGAATTTCATCCACGGAAGTTGCTAATGGACGCAGTACATGAAGGAGTTAAAAGTCCTTTGTCGCCTACCCTGAAGGTACCTGTAGCGACGTATAGGTACTGGCGGGGTAGTGGTCGCCTCGGCAGGTCCGTGTGTTGAGTATTCCCAAAGAGTGGACAAGCGGCACTTATTTAAATGGACGGACGGGAGGCAGGTCTCGGGAATAAATCAAGCAGGCCGGTCCATTTGCATATTTAGACTCGCGTTCCAAGGTGAGCCACAAATGGGCTGCTTTATTTAGGCGGTAATTATGAATGAAGAACTCTCGTTTTGGTATGCTACCGACGGCAGCGTGATGGGCGCCTGCTGCACGGTTTCACTGCAGACGGAAGCGGCGCTTAGCCGGAATCTCATACATAGGTAAATACCGTCGGCTACCAAACAATTTCCACATTGGCGAACATTATTTGTTGTGCTGGCGTGAGGCCAGCAATCAAAAACCACGGCAGCCGTAAATTGCCAGGAGAGCTAACGTCCAGTTTATTTCTGTTGACTGTATAAACAAGGACCGATACTTCTTTATTTTTCTGCGTGTATTTCATCCGCAACAAGAAAGTAAAAAGATTTAATGTCACGTTGACGCCGACGCCAGAACAGACGAACCGCTAGTACAGTTGGACAAGAATCCGGAAGGAAAGCGTCGGTGATCAATACAAGGCTACCAGTCCAGAATTTGATCGAAGTGATTTCATAAACTTGTAAGACCTATAACTTGAATGGTCGGACAAGGATACGAACGCGACTACATCCGAATTACGAGTCCATTGCCTGAACCACTAGAACTTCGTCGTTACTGTTCGAGTACACGTAATCATGGCACGACGACCACTAATGAACGTACGAGCAAAAACAGAAAGGTAAAGGTAATGTTCCATGTTCTGCCTTTAAATGATCCATTCATGTCCAACCGCTCACCCTGTCACTCTGCCAATGGCGTCATTAGATGCGAAAAGGGAGGGGGGGACGGCATGGGGTCAGCATGCCACTCTCCCGATCGTTGTCGAGTTTCTTGAGCTTGAAACCGCAATTAATGGTTCGAGTAGCTCCTCAGTTGGCCTCACAAGGCTGCGTGCAACCCGCATTAGTGATCCCAACAAAGAAAAATCTCTGGCAATACCAGGAATCGAATCCCGGGTCCGCCCCCCCCCCCCCCCACCCCCACCCACACACACATGACAGCAAGCCGCGCTGACCACTACTTTACGGAAGCGGACGAATAGAATATTGCGTTTGCAAAGACTGACATACTGTGTCTTAATGGAAAAAATCCGCAATGAATGGTTTGTACAACAATTATTATTGTCCGTCTAGATTAAACGTTTTCCTAAACTTTATGACCTGCTTCCGTTCTACTGAATTATCTGAAGATAATATTATTTGCAGCCGTTCCTCCTAAATTGTTACTTCAGTTATATACATAAGAAACAGTCCATCTTTAGCAACTAAAAGTTGATTTTGTTTCTAACCAGCCATGTTTCACCTATTCGTACTAGGTATCATCAGTGGATTTCAGTTTTATATTCTTTTAATGTAACGTATGCAAGATTTTTTGTGTAGGTGTAGATCCAAAGAGGTTTCCAAGTGACAGCAGGTCAGATCTGTACATTTCACAACAGTTAACGGTTTTTGTTGTTCAGTTGCGGATTATACAATAGTGACCTGTATCAACTGGAAGCCCGTACTGTGTGCCTGCAGAAGAAACCATAGATACTTGAAAAGAATAGAAAAAATGAAAATATAGATGATACCTATTATGAAGAGGCGAGACTTGGTTCGTTAAAAACAAAATAAACATTCTGCTACTGAAGATGGAATTTATTTTATTTGAATAATTGAAGTATCATCTCAGTGGGAATGTCTGCAAATACTAACAATATCGCATGAAGATAGCTGAATAAAAACCAAACCGGTCACACAGTACAGAAATATATGAAATCTAGATGAGCAATAAAATTAGCTGTAGAATAACGGCCCTGTGCAGATTTATTAGGTAATTCCGCTTCCCGAAGCCGAGTGGACGGATTTAAGACATACCAGTAACTCCTTCTAGCCTCAAATCACAATCACCGACACAATTCGGAGCTGTAGCACAGAACACATTCTTGAGCGATTTGACAGCACCCGCTACACATTACGAGCGTGGCGACAGAATCTTAACAGCTGCCCGGCAAGAACTAGTGCGCGTCATACGGGTGATTCCCCCACTTCCGTGTGCGTGCGAGCCCTCCCGCCCACTAGCGGATACCTGGCGTACTAAACGCCAGATCGCGTGGCGGCGCCCGGCCGGTAAACAGGCGGCGCGCATTTTGGCGCAAACGGCATTATAATTCTATGGGCAAATAGGAGCCGGCGTCACGGTCAGGTTGTGGAGCGGCTGGGGGCGTGCGGGGGCGGACGGCATTAACCGGGCGCCTTCAGTAAATACCGTCGGTAGCGCTGCGCTCCCCGCCCAGCGAGCAAGTACACACGCGCACGTACACACAAAGTGTCGTAAAAAAGGGGGAAAAAATGAAAAGAAAAGAGGAGCGGGCGTGCGCGCACGGGCACCTCGCTGGCGTTGTACTATTATTTACACGGGCGCCTGCGCCTGCTCCCTGCTCGCTGCTCGCTCTTTGTGTGGGAGCGCAGCAGAATCCACAGCGCCACCTGGCGGCGAGGCAGACAGAAAAACCGTTTCCTGAGCGGGCGGCGCGTGGCCCCAGTTCCGGTCTTGTGTTCGCGACCAGTACTGCGGGCTCAAGGCGCTATACGATCTCTGTCGACGGCTTCGCGACCCTGCGCCGTCGTGTTGTCATCAGCCCAACACTGCACACTCTCCGTATCGCTGAATCGGGAATCAGATTTCAGTTCAGCTCAGAAATATGCCTATACAACATGTAAACGATAACTGCTTGCAACGTACGTCAATGGTGTATAGGAAGTCGAGACGAATAATTTGATATGACCCTTATGGTCTATGAAGCCAGGGAAACACGCTGAAATAGGTGTACGAAAAGCACATACGCACGGCGCGAGGATTTTACGATGGGCTTTCAGTAAGTAATGCAACACTTTTTTCTGAAATCAGATTGTTTTTATTCAGGATTCCAATGCACCATATTATTCTCCAGTCATCTGGCTACAAAACCCTATTTTTCAACATATTCTCTCTTCAATACGACGGCCTTACGTCACCTTACTTGGAGGGCCTGTATGGCCGCATCGTCCCACTCTATTGGTCGACATCGGAGCCAACATCTTGCTGCATCAGTAACCTCCCCATTAATCACGTACAGCTACTTGCAGCGTGCATCCATCATTGCGCCGTTGGTCTTTCGTTGGGCGGAGAGGAAGCCAGCGGGTAAACACCTTTGAGTACCCCAACTGGTGGACGACTGTGTCAGCACTATCAATAGACACCTCCAGTTGAGCAGCGTGATGTTTATTTCTGATTCTTCGATTACCTCGAATGAGAGTGTCCGCACGTTGCAGAAGTCACAGCCGCGTCCCGCCGGCCGGTACGAGGGAAATGGGACAGGTTTGCCCGACCTTGTCGCGACAATGGCAGACGCATCGCCAAACGACTCACCGTGCTTTTGTTCACTGTCTCCGCAGACATTCTAAAAGCGCCTATGAATATCTGCGATGCTGTGGTTTTCCGCTAAAAGACACTCAATGACAGTACTACAGAAGCCGGAGAGGGAAGTTCCACAATAAATTCCACATTTTTTAACCGAAATTGGCTGAGAAAAAACTATGTTGCATTGTTTACTGAACGCTCTTCGTATTATCCTCTCGCCTTCTCAAGCCACTGGCTTAGGCGTGTACTTACAAGTTCTATAACTGACGTTTGTGTAAATTTTACCACACAACGTTATGAATTTTAACAACGCAAAATTAAAAAATTATGTGATTTGGTTTCTCTGGCCTTCTTAGTGTGAGAGAACTGTGCTTGTAGGGTATACATTTATTTCCAATTGAAAAAGTAATTAGTTTTTATACAAATTGTTCAAAAGTCTTTTTCTTTCATTGCCCTTACAGGAAATGTTACTAATGTGAACACAAGCCGGTACCAGTCCGGATAGCCTTACGCGTTAAAGCGTGTGCTTCTGGGACTGAGTGACGCCCCAGCCGGAGGATTAACGAAGAGTCGGTGTGTTGGCCAGCCTGGATGTGGTTTCTAGACATTCCACTAGATGAACAGCTTGTTGGTACCCACGTCCCACCTCAGATACACGACAGGCCAACGTTTAGGGCACTGCCTCACACTTGCACATAGGACTTAAGACAGACGGCCGCTGTGGCCTAGCGGTTCTAGGCGCTTCAGTCTGGAACCGCGACCGCTACGGTCACAGGTTCGAATCCTGCCTCGAGCATGGATGTGTCTGATGTTCTTAGGTTAGTTAAGTTTAAGTAGTTCTAAGTTCTAGGGGACTGATGACCTCAGAAGTTAAGTCCCTTAGTGCTCAGAGCCATTTGAACCATTTTTTGTTACTGTTGTAGGTTGCTTCCATTTCACAATTAGCCCAATAAAGCCAGGACCCCCATCGATGTTAATCAGCGACTGCGTATCAATTTGGTATAGTTCTCCTCTCATGCCGCTCTAGGTGTTTTCTTAATTCTAAAAATTCCGGCACCGCCTAACCAGATCGATAGGTGGCCAATTTTGAAACGTACGTTTGGGATGGGGATAACTCTGCTGGGACTCAGCGCTACGAAGTGTGCGTGAAGGGCGGTGGCGTTACATTACGTTACGTTACGTTTGGTGGCTGGCCGCAGCCGCAGCTGCTGCAGACGGCAGGTGGAGCCGGCGGCCTGCATGCTAACGAGAGCCGCAGACGCGGTCCGCTCTGCCGATAACGACACTTTAATTGGGGCGGACGTCGGACTTAACCGGCCGGAACTGCCCAAGATGCGGGGGTCGAGCCGGCGTCGCGAGTATACGAGTTGAGCGGCCGACACGGCGGAATTATCACCTGGCGACACCCACCGCTGGCCGGACCACTTTCGTACATAACAATTCCACCATCTTTACCATCGCTTAGTTTCGTTCCACTGGTTGAGCAGGGCTAATATCCCCTGCCATCAAGCTATTTCCCCTGTTTACAGAAAACTATAGACATCTAACCCTCGCATCTGACACAAACTACATGTTACAGGGTATTATTTGTTGCCTTTATGAGCCTCGGCTTCGGTCTACACAGGAATTCCGTCTGGAAAACAACCGCGAATGTGGGAAATACTGACATACGCTTAACGCAATCACTTCTACCAGGTTCGATCATAAAAGATCATGCTACTAGAAATTATTATAATCTGGGTCGAATTAATCAAAGTAAAGTCAAATTGCGTAAAAAATTAGTTGTGTGTGTCAGGATAATCGTGTATGATTGAAACTAGTAGAGTAGTTCATGGGGTCGGAGGAAGGAAAACGACCATGCCTAGTAAAATAATGAATTGCTCAAACCAGCTTTAGTTTTTTCTGGGGTCTTTTATTCTTATTGACACCGTGCTAGTTCAGCTAGACACAGATGGAGCAAAACTGCCGTCTACAGTGATCTTTAGAAAGGAAACATCCTAGCATTCATTTGAAACTGCGGAAAGCGTGAAAGGGGTGGTGTGACGCTGATGTAAATTCAGCGTCTCTCACATATAACTAATTTTGTCCCATGGCTTGGTATCTTTGTCTCTTCTTTAATTTGGTAATTCTGAACGATGCTCCTATATCATTTCCGCTACAAGAAGACTAATGCCTGGACACCAAACTGACTGACGGCGGCCGAAGCAACGAGGATATACAACGTTTACGTGCAAAAGAAATTTGTTAATCCCTACATATCATAAAAATGAATGTACGTTTGTACGTATGTAGCCTATGGATGAGAGTGTATTCCACATCTCCTCCTAAACCGCTGGACCGATTTCGATCAAACTTGGTACACATATCACTTAACTATCTGTGAAGAATCGCTGCCTGGGCAACAATCACCTACTTATCAAAGGGGCGGGAGTGGGGGCGAAAAAGCAATCTAGCCCACGACGCGCGAGTACTCTTGCTTTAGTCATCTAGTATTTGACAATGAGACCACTTAGAGGCATGCAACAAACTTTACACACAATTTCAAGCCCTTACGAAACATTTTCTCGCTGAAAAAATTCACAAAATGATGAAAGGAGAAGAGTTTATCGCCTACTTCATTTTCGGTGTTCAGTGAAATTGCCGCATGAAGCATGACATTGCAATTTATTATTACTTTACTTCTAACTGTATACGTAACACATTTTGCACTGTTGAATGCCCCAGTGAAATTATATCAATGTATGAAACATGTTTCAGGATGTCTGACGTCATAAACAGTGAGATGCGTGAAGACTGTCCCACCACTACTCACGTTTCCATTTATTGCTACTTTGCTAGTAACTCATTTCGCAACACATTTCGCAGACAGTCTCCACATACGCAGCCAAAGTTAACTAAAAAATTACATCATTGTACGACACATAGTTCCGGAAATACAACATAAACATCGAGCTAGGGCGACATTCTCTAGAGGAAACATGAAATATGTGAACAAATACGTGTGAAATATGTTAAACAGACGTGAAGTATATTTCACATTTGTGTACGTGGACAAAGCCACGGCTAAAAAGCTCATTCTAAACCCCCGCAAGAATGTCAGTCGTATTTGGTGCCCAGATGAGCTACGAATTTGGAAGAAATACTGAAAGGGGCGGGGGAGGGGGAGGGGTATGAACCACCAGCCTCCTGTTAGGGTGCAGCAGATAACGTGGAGAGAGAAGGGGAGGACGAGATGGACAGACAAAGAAGGGGAAGAGGCAGAATGACACACATAGGGGACAGGAGGAGATGGACAGAGAGAAGGTGAGGACGACATAGACAGAGAAAGGAAAAGGAGAGAGATAGAGGGAGGAAGAAATGCGCAGAGAGCAGGAGACGGACAGAGAAAGCGAGAAAGAGATGGGTAGAGAGAGGGGACGAGGAAATGGACACAGAAAGGAGGAAGGAGGAGAGGGTAGATAGAGGGAGAAGGAGCAGATGGACAGAGGGCAGGGGGACCATATGGACAGAGAGAAGGGTAGGAAGTGACAGACAGAGGGACGGGCAGGATGAAACATTCGAAGAGGTGTGGAGGAGATGGACAAAAAAGGGGAGAAGAAGGAGACAGATAAATAGAAGACTGAAATAAATACATATCCCAGTAACTTCTAAAGTCATTTGTCTAGAGTGAGGCCTTGTACTTAAGTGATACGTTGACAATTAACATTTTAGTGAAGAAGAGAACAGAAGCCTTTGAAATGTGAGTCTAAAGAAGAATGCGGAAGATTACAATAGTAAATAGTATAACTAATAACGAGGTACTGAATCGACATGGAGAGCTAAGAAATTTGTGGCAGAAATTGATTGAAAGAAGGGCTCACGGAATCGTTAATTAGATAGTGAAGAGAATTGTGGACGGTAATAATAGTAAAGAGAAGCACTCATATAGGCTGCAATAGGAACGATGAAGAGGCTTGCAAGGAACAGACTGGCGTGGAGAGCTGCACCATATCAGTCTCCGGAATGAAGACCGGCAATAAGGAAGATGTAACAGCGTGAGTACGGAGATGTGTGCGGTGGTGTACCGTGGCGTCTGGCCACTATCTGTTGACACGCGACGGCGGCAGCGCAGCTCGGCTCCGCTCCTCACATACGCGGGCATTTCACCAAATTGAAGGGCGGCCGCGGTCGCGGCGAGGCAGGGGCGGGGCGCCTTTACAAATCTGACCGTGCAGCACGCGCTGCAGCTCTCTAAGCATTATTTATGGCCGCCTCGAAATGACAACCTTCCGGCCGACAAGTATAGGCCGGGCGCGCCAAAGTGGGGGGCTCGCCGCTCTGTACACACCTCGCGCCTAACAAGAACAACGGCCAGGGGTGGCCACTGGAGCGCGACGCGCACCGCCAAGTCGGGCCCGGCTGCCGGATATGACTGCCGGGCGGGGCGCAATGTCACTTATTAACTCCCGCTCTCTGTACGAGTAAAGCGCTCACACAAAAGAACCACCAAATGGTCGGAGGCGACTGGAGAACGTGTCCAACCCAGCCGCCGACAGTTGTTGCAAGCAAGCAGATCCTCGTGTGTGTGTGTGTGTGTGTGTGTGTGTGTGTGTGTGTGTGTGTGTGTTTCTTTGCTGTTTATGCTCTATATCTCGATCTATCTCCTCCCACCCCTTCTACGTAATACAACTCTATAGTGCACGGCTGATGGAGCTCCCCTTCTTGTTTCATTCGCAAAGAGCACAACAGGATAAGTGCCGTACTAGTTATTCAGTACATGTACTTATTGATCATATCTTGTTATAATCGTTGCATCAAATATGCCTTAGAGTCAGGGAAAGTGCTTCACAGATTGAAATGCAATTATTCCAAATTCATGCCTCTACACATCACGAGAGTACTGTAACATCTTCATCCACTCTTTCCTTTACAGATGCACACAGTCTTAACATTTTACTGTAGAATAAATAGACCGGTTACGACATTAACAGCAATTCAACCCCCACGAGTAGGGTACGAAAAGAAGCTCTGTACACACAGTCACATAATACAAAAAGAGAAATGGCACATATTTTAATAGAAGACAATGATTGACACTGCCCGACAAATAATTTTGACCAAAGTAGTTAAGGAGTTTCCTTTGGTTATCAGGCTATTGATATAACTGGTAACCCTTCCAACTGCGAATCTTCAGCACCATTCTCAACAACACTGGAATATTTGGTTCAAATGGTTCAAATGGCTCTGAGCACTATGCGACTTAACTTCTGAGGTCATCAGTCCCCTAGAACTTGGAACTAATTAAACCTAACTAACCTAAGGACATCATACACATCCATGCCCGAGGCAGGATTTGAACCTGCGACCGTAGCGGTCGCTCGGCTCCGGACTGCAGCGCCTAGAACCGCACGGCCACTCCGACCGGCTGGAATATTTGGATGAAAAGAAAAAAATGTACCACAGCTCATGCTGCTCTCAGGAGAAGGGAATTAAAAACTGAAAACATAAAGGACACTCATTTAATTGTTTTCATCTGAAATGACGGAGAATATTATCCCTGAAATAAATTAAAAATAGGTCCAATTTACCGTTGCCGGTAAAGTTTTGTGAATGTTTTCCTCGGCTGTCAGACGAAAGTCGGAAATGGAATTACACCGAGAAAGACATACGGCCAAAAATAGTTCACCGGTACAGACCAGGCTGCTCAACGAAAGACAATTATGGCTCTGAGCACTATGGGACTTAACATCTGTGGTCATCAGTCTCCTAGAACTTAGAACTACTTAAACCTAACTAACCTAAGGACATCACACACATCCATGCCCGATGCAGGATTCGAACCTGCGATCGTAGCAGTCACGCTGTTCCAGACTGAAGCGCCTAGAACCGCACGGCCACACCGGCCGGCCGAAAGACAATAACAATAATATGCTTTGCATCTGTAATAATACGTCACAAACGACAGATTCCTAATTGGTAGACAATGAAAACAAACACGGAATGAAGGAATCCGTGACGGATCTCAGGAATAGTTAGACAAGCGTATCATCCTTCACCTTGCCAACGTTAACATTCCCTCATTCGCCTGATGAGATTTAACGTAGGGGCAGGAAACAACTCAAAATCATCGAACGGCATTTGGTGGCTGGCTGCTGCAGAAACGGTTCTAGCATAGTAGCAGCCCAGTCTCTTTCCGAAATACGACGATCGCTGGCAGCAACTACTACAACCAGTGACGCTCTTAGAAGCGAGGACACTCCGTTGCTGACGACCAGATGTAGTAACTCGGCACGGAGAACGGCAATATACCGACTGCTGTTCTGTTAACAGGTGAAAGATTGCAGAAATTTACGACTGTGGACCAGTAGACGGTTCGCACCCCTCGGCACGGGCGGTGGCTTCCGCAGCTCCGCGATCCCCCCGTGTGTGGCAACGCAGCAGGGCACAAGCACCACCTCCTCCACAAAGTCTCCCCCTGAAAAAATGTTTGTGGGCCTCGCGGTGGCTACCAGCCGCAGCCGCAGCCCCGGCAGATCCGACTCCTCCAGCGCGAGCCCGGCCGCTGCGCTGTCTCGGGTTACACCGCAGCTCCCTGGCTCTGCGCTCGCAGGTACCCGCAGCCCACAACAGCCGCAACAAAAAAGGAAAAACAGCCGCATTCCGGAGGCCGGCACAGCCCGCCTGCTCCTCCGACACATGGCGCACTCCCAGCCGTCACTCACCACGGCTGCTGTACACTTGCTGATCTGGACTCCAAAACACTGACACTCTGGTCACCGTGTTGTTTCCGTACCGGTCGAGGTGGCGCAGTGTGTCAGGCAAGTGGGCCACGAATCCAAGTCTGTCAATCCTGTTTCCTATATATCTGTGTCTTCAACGATATCACTTCAAATGGTTAATGCGATGACTCCTTCGAAAATACCATCTTCTTCCAACTGGGAAACTGGTTCAAATGGTTCTGAGCACTATGCGACTTAACTTCTGAGGTCATCAGTCACTTAGAACTACTTTAACCCAACTAACCAAAGGACATCACACACAACCATGCCCGAAGCAGGATTCGAGCCTGCGACCGTAGTGGTCGCGTGGTTCGAGACTGCAGCGCCTAGAACCGCTCGGCCACTCCGGCCGGCCGGGGAACTGGTGTCAGCCTTCAAATCCTAAGGCACGGAGTTAAATCCTCAGTCGGCTCTAGGAATATCGATAATTTTCGCGTGCCATAAATGCGAAGCTCTACTAGGTTTCGGAGTCCACTGCCTGCTTAAATCGCTTAAAGTATCGGAGAGAGGAAGCAGCATACCACTTCTGACAAGATCGTGTCCAATAAATTTCAATTTGAAACCAATCTTCGGTCTGAGGGCAGCTTTAAACTTCTGAGTTCGTCTCTAATGGCGACAATGAAGCTTAAACATTCGCTCTTTCATCCTCTTTTTGCTTATGTCTGCGCTGTAATGAGAAGCTACAGATAATGTGTTTGTCATGGAACAGTTATTAAGACGCTCACTGGGGAGAATTGTCTGGATTAACGAACATCACCGGGGTGGCCGAGTGGTTCCTTGCGCTTCAGTCTGGAACTGCTCGTCCGCTACGCTCGTAGGTTCGAATCCTGCCTCGGGCATGGATGTGTGTGATGTCCTTAGGTTAGTTAGGTTTAAGTAGTTCTATGTTCTAGGGCACTGATGACCACAGATGTTAAGTCCCATAGTGCTCAGAGCCTTTTGAACCATTTTGAACTATTTGAGAGAGACTGCGCTTTTCTACTGCCTGCAACGTTCACTTCGCGTAAGAAACTTATGGGGAAAATAACGGAGACAGAGGCTCGCACGGAGGTATACAGGTAATTCGTTTTCCGTCGTCCCGTTTGGTGCGAAGTACCCTCCAAGAAGGAAGTGACTTGCAGAGTATAAAAGGCGATTGAAACGATGATATCGCCACTGGGATGCACCGAGTGCAGTACTGTTGGTAATTAAAAAATTTATTTTCGTGTCGATCACAAAGTATTTTTATTAACATACGACTGGTTTCATTGCCTTCTGCGCCATCACGAGGTACTAAATATTTGGTTACTGATATCGCTTCAGGATCATAAGCAACAGGCTCCTGCTTCTTGTATCTCACGATGGTATATGTTAATAAAACTACTTAACGAGCGAGGCAGCAATAAATTTTTATATTACTAATAGATTTAGACTTCAAAGGTCTGCCCGACAACGACGCTACGTTCTACATCGTAAAACCTCGACTGAGCATGCAGCTGCGCTTCTTGTGCCAGTGCGACGAAAATACTAGTGCGGATCTCTCGGACACCAAAGGCACGAGACATTTCACTCCGCTTCGGAGATATGAAGTAGCTGCAGCTGTTGTTGGAAGTGAGCAGCGCCGCGCCTCGGAGACGGACGACTGCGGACGCTCAATGCAGAGCGGCTACAGTAAACAAGGGGAGTAAGAAGTCTCGGTGCAGAGTACGGCGGTAACTGCGCCGATCAGTCAAGGCGAGCGGAGGAGGCGGCAGACATTTGCAGCAATTCCGCGTGGCGGGTGCAGGGGAGCGGGGGCCCGCGAAGGACAGCTGCCGGCTCATGAATAACAAAGGCCGGTGGCGGCATCTGGCCGGCCGGCTCTCTGGCTCTGCCCTAGTCGCCTCGCCTCGCCTCGCCTCGCCTCGCCTTCCAGCCGGCGCGGCGCTCGGCCTCCTTCCTCCATTAGACGCGGCGCCGGTTATCGCGACACGACACTTCCATTACTGCCCGCGGGCCGCGTTAATTTAGTGATTACTTTTAATCGGCCGAAACCTTGTTCCCTTTAGTACTCTCGGGCGGCGTGGGCGACTCACCGGCGCGTCAGCGCCTCTGCCGCGGCCAGCTCGGGCGCGGTGTCCGTCGTCGTCTGCCGGTTGTGTGCTGCTCGTGCAAATGGGTTTATTGATCGTAAATCGGGAGAACAGTCCCGCGACTTCTTCAGCTAAGAATTTGCATGTTCCTATAGCTAAATACATTTCTCTCTTGATACCATTCGGGAAAATGGTCAACCAGATCTATATTTTCCGTGGGTTGCCCAAATCAATGCTGAGATGGTTCCGTTGAAGTGGAAGAGTCCCGTTTCCCTCCTCGTTCTTCCATCACCAATGATATCGTTGTAGAAGATCTGCTAATGCAGTATCTGCTAACACAAGGGCTAAATTAGAGGAAACTTTACGGTAGTTCTTGAAAGACTAAGCGACGGGTGCGTAGAAAACTAACTATAGCAGCACACCAAGCAGTCTATACGTTACTAAAGGAACATTATCAAGGAGGAGGAGTCTCTCAATCATAATGTAAGACCATCCTGTTAAAGCCGCGAGGAGTTTATTCATCATCCGCGCTGTTCAAATGGCTCTGAGCACTATGGTACTTAACATCTTAGGTCATCAGTCCCCTAGAACTTAGAACTACTTAAACCTAACTAACCTAAGGACATCACACACACCCATGCTCGAGGCAGGATTCGAACCTGCGACCGTAGCGGTCGCGCGGTTCCAGACTGATCGCCTAGAACCTCTCGGCCACAATGGCCGGCTCCTCGCTGTTCACATGGAATCGAAGGGCGCTACACTGTTCCTCAAAGTTCCGCTTAATGCAATATGGCTATTGCATATGTGGAACCCTATGAAACCATTAAAAGACTGGAAACGAAATCTACTTCTAATGTGGAATTTAGTTTAAAAAAGGTCATAACTTCAATTTCGTAATGCCTCTCTGGTTAGAAAGTTTTGCTCCTTACCTCAGCTGTATCTCTTTTCCTGACAGCGTGCATGTGTGTGTGTGTGTGTGTGTGTGTGTGTGTGTGTTTTGTCTAATGTTGCGCTCAGGAAGGGTGCCTGTAACGGAGTGAGACAATTTCCTCCACTTTATTTATGTACAAATTCGTAACAGGAGTAAGATTACATCGCTCTCAGTAGTCCTTATTACCACAGAATAAAAATACATGCAGCTTCTGTAACTGCAGATGGCTATTTCGCGTGGTGCTCGCACACGAGTGGACTGCGTTCTTACAAATAAGCAGACAGGCAAGCATTTATCCGGAAACAAACAAGCTTCGTCTTAAGTTAGTTGTGAGGATGGGCCCGCGAAGCATGGCTGTGGGAGGGGAGGAGATCCCGGCTACAGGATTCTGGGAAGGCCCCGGAAGCCAAACATCCAAACACGCGGCGGCGGCGGCGGCGGCGGCTGCGGCAGCGACTGCACCAACAGCGCATCTCACGCCTGCCGACGTCACTGACAGCCGGGGAGGTCTTCCTACCTCTGCGCCGCTCACTCCTTCTTTAAGTCGAATCTGTGTTTCTCACACGATGTCGTGTATGATGGAGACTCACTGCTGCTATCAGCTAACCCAACTCTCACTAGAACTTGTGAAGAAAGCCGGCAGTAAAAATCGTAAATCAGGGTATCTATTAAGTTACCAAGAGACACGATTCGGCGATTTTCGAGAGTACATACACCGCAGCCACAGTATGGTGTGTGGTGAAGGGTACTTTGTACCACTTCTAGTCATTGCCTTTCCTGTTCCACTCGCAGACAGAGCGAAGGGCCGGACGGAGTGGCCGAGCGGTTCTAGGCGCTTCAGTCTGGACCGCGCGACCGCTACGGTCGCAGGTTCGAATTCTGCCTCGGGCATGGATGTGTGTGATGTCCCTAGGTTGGTTAGGTTCAAGTTGTTCTAAGTTCTAGGGGACGGATGACCTCAGATGTTAAGTCCCATAGTGCACAGAGCCATTTGAACCATTTTTGAACAGAGCGAAGGATAAGCGACTATCTGTATACCTCAGTACGACCTCTAATCTCTCTTATCTTGTCTTGTCATCGCGGCCCTTAGGCAAAATATTCTTCAGTGGAAGCAGAATTGTTCTCCAGTTACCAGCAAATGCTAGTTCTCTAAATTCTCTCGACAGTGTTTCCCTCCCGGAATTTCCATTTGAGTTCACCAAGCATCTCTGTAACATTGTAGTGTTGATCGAACCTACCAGCAACAAATCTAGCAGCATACCTCTGAATCGTTTCGATATCTTCCTTTCATTTGTCAACATCAGGAATGGATTGCTGCTCATCCTAGCCGTCATATCACGTATGTATATAAAGCACAACAGCGGTCCTATCACATTTCCCTGGATTCCATTATTTATGAAGTCTTGGAGCCGTTCACGTAACTTGGAACCTGTTCCATATGCTCGGACCTTCGTCAACACTATGAAGTGGGGCACTGTGTCAAACGCTTTGCGTACTCCAGGAATACGGATTCTGCCTCTTCTTCTTCTTCAGTGGTTCGCAGGATATTATGTGAGATAAGGCAAGCTGAGTTCACACATCCGATCCTTTCTAAATCTGTATTGTTTGTATGACGGATAATCGTTAGCATTTAAAGGTGGGGAGAAACGGATAATTGTTTTGTTGCAGTTCTAATCTTCAACCGATGACGTAAAACCAGCAAAAGAAGCGGAACAGGAAAAGAAGTGTCTAATAGTGGTACAAGTTACCCTTCGCCATGCTCCACACGGCGGGCTGTGTAGTATTTATATAGATGTAGAATGTTACATGGCATTCAAATGACTTTGTCGCAGAGTGGCTTTGAAATAGTTACATCGTTCACTGAGAAGATGGGCGGTAGTAACCACAAAGAATGAACGTTGTAACTTCAAGGTACCGCATCTAATACTTATTCTTACTTAAACACATGAAAATAATAGCAAAAAAATGGTTTCTCAGGTTTCCCCTGCTTAATTGACCAGGACAAGTTCTCAGGAGAGGTTTCAGTTTTCGTGCGCGGTATTCTAATGACTGTTCTCCCTGTCTTCGTCAGCTACTGTGAGCGATGGCTTTGTCTGTCCTGTTAACCTAAGTTCACGATCGCTGCATGTGTTGCAAAGGAGCACAAGTCCAACCCGAACAAAGGGTAGTCAACACAAGCGATCGTGAGACTAAGAGTTAACCATTGCTTTCGTGCGACGTTCGAAAAACATTGGAAATTGAATGAGCGTCGACTCTCGGAAATGGAACTGCCGTCCCCTCGATTATGGATTCTTTGTTTTAGCGGCGGATCAACCATAGGAAGCTTGCTTACTGGCGTCGCAGTAATCGCAGACAAAGAAATAACTTAGCTGGATATGGGAACTGAACTGCTGAGGACTGCCGGGAGAACATTCGCAGCACTGACGCGGAGAGATTTAGAAAAACCATTTGATATATAGTGACAGCTGGTGGTGGGGAATTTAAAACTATCCGCGTTATAATACACACATGTAAAGTAAAAGTTATATCCCGTGATAAAGAGAAGTACATTTACACGTCTACTGAAACTAGGAAGTGGCTATGTTGAAGATAGATTGCTTTACCTATTTATAGAATAAGATCATGAGACATGGACAACGTGAACTAGATGGACTGACTGAATTCGAGATGCTTGGTAGAGACATCAAGAACTGGAATGCCTTCATGCAGAAGAAAATGATTGTATGATCCTAACATAAAAGTCTTGAAACTAGTCAAATGATTCTGGGGGCTGTACCATCTTTTGCGACTGTAGAATGTCTACATTGGACAAAAGGCGTTTCGCTTCATTTAAAAGCATCATTACGTTCCGTGTGACGGCATAACCCCCATATTACTTGTAAAAGCTGCAGCGAATACAGAAGACATGCTTCAGCTAGAGAAAGACAACACAAACGCTACCAGTGTTGCTCTATATGGGTGTTTAATCTGGGCACGGGTAGCTCCAGGGAAAAGTAATATGACCTCGTGTCAGATATTGTGGTGCAGCTACGTGTGTAAGATCAAATTATTGCTGAAGCAACAAATGGCAGAATAGTGAGAGGATAAGATTATATTACTCAAATGCAACCAGACAAATGCGCCTCGCGGAGTATTTACCGAGGTTATAAACACTTTTCGACGGGAACAGTGAAAGAGGGACACATCTGCACGACCTGAATTTGACTGTAAAATACTCAAGGTCTAGCAGCTATGAGGAAGAAATTGAAGAATTGTTATCCACCGGCCTTCGGATTGATGCTGCTGATTGATTCCCGTGGGCTGTAGTTGTACTGCGCCAGCCCACTCAGTACTCCGAGGGACCTTTTATTACATGGGAATAACGTTAACAACTCCAGCTGTCGTTAGATGTCTGTGAACGCTCGTTGCGATTACTGCGTACGGCCACACGACGGAGAGACAGCCTGAGCCGGCACACGTGCCGCCAGACGCAACAAGGCCCCTCGACGCGATAAAGGAAAATGCCTGAGTTATTTGTTTATCGCGAGGGACAGCTAAAGCGTCGCTGGCGGCCGCGCGACCAATTAGCTTAAAACGCCGCGACACGGAGCGACGCGCTGGCGTGCACCAGCGCACCGCCGGGCCGCGGCGGCGGGGGCGGCGTGGGCGGCGCTGCTGCGGCCGTGGAGCAGGGCGCGCCCCCAGGCGCCATAACGCGATTATATGCATTAGTGTGTCATAGTTAATTTTTGTGTCGCGGGAAGAGCAGTAACATTAGCGGGAAACTCGAGATGAACGCATCCTCCTGGCAGGCGCGACCGGCTGATGGATCGCCCGGAAGGGAGGCGCGCGCGCGCACTACTTTGCGAAATGTAACGTAATTTAGGTGTAGAGTTGCTGGGGCGCCGGCCGCCGGCGCAGCACTGCGTCACGGGAGCGCAGTTCAGCCCCTGGCGATCGAGCACTCCGGCAATCCGCCAGTGCGGCTCGCTCCCTGCTCGTGTCTCTCTGCCGCAGCAACAAGCAAGCGCCGCGCCGTAACAGCGGTCGCAGACAACCCTCAGTATCGTAAACGACCAAAATACAGCAAAACGAAGTGATAAGGGCAGTATATCACGAAGAAACTCGTACCAACACCAAAACGGTCAATCTCGGTACTTGTGTTACGATCTCTCATTTACATAAAAATCTCCTAAAACACTTCATCTTTCAGCAATGAAACGTCTGTGAATTACATACCTTGAGTATATGAACGCTGAACAGTCGTCGGACGCGAAGGAAGTACTCTTCTGCCGGTTCAGTTCTCAATAGGCTTACAACAGAAATCAAAAGTGTGCTCCCAAAACCTCAGATTCTCATATCTTCTTTGCGGCAGACACCGTATATCCTATACAGGCATACGTCTCTGCAGTAACAGTCTTTCGCTATTATATAGGCCTAGTTTTCTTCTATGTATACTTTTCAAGTCAGTTCGACTGAGAAAACTATCTTCTAATCATCTACTGGAATACCTCATTCGACGCATCCAAAGCCGAGAGTTGTAAGCATATCCTTTCCTTGTCCAATCATTTGTCGAAACTCTGAATGAGGCGAATTGAGAAAGCTTAAACAGAAGAGGACATCCACTGAAGCGCATCCGCAAAAAAATGGTTCAAATGGCTCTGAGCACTATGGGACGTAACATCTGAGGCCGTCAGTCCCCTAAAACTTAGAACTGCTTAAACCTAACTGAGCTAAGGACATCTCACACATCCATGCCCGAGGCACGATTCGAACCTGCGACCGTAGCAGCCGCGTGGTTCCGGACTGAAGCGCATAGAACCGCTCGGCCACCGCGGTCGGCGAAACGTATCAGCAGTTGGCTGTATTTCTACGAAATTCGCTATACAGAACCTGCAATCTTTCGTGTCAGTCAGACGAATCTACACTTGGCTTCTTAGTTTCGTATTATAGAATTCAGTCTTTTGCACACCTCCGGCAGCTAAATCGTGTCTTGTTAAAAAATTGTTCTATATTGTTTACGCTGCTACTACTCTACAATTCGACTTACACGCTGCCGAAGCAGGAAGCGTAAGCAAAGACATTCGTAAGGAAGTGTCTTCGTCGGCTGCTTTTCTATGCGAAGACGTAACGATACCTTTCTCACTTTGATAAGGGGCAAAGATTGTACGGAAAAATATTGGTACTGATTTGAGTGAAATCGGAAGATCTTTCTCGCGGGTAGAAGATGAGGTTCTCTCTAGCATGAAGAAGAAACATATTTAGCAGTGCGCATCTCACTAGGCGCGATTTCCTCTTGCTTTTTTGTGGTATTTCGGCAGCCGGTACCAGTTACCGACGGACTGACCAGTGCACTGAACTCGTATTTGGTAGCTGCGGGTTTCAAATTCCTGTCTACGTACTTCGTTATGGTGAATTAAGATCATCCATCCAGTTCTAGTCTAAGTCGTTTCTTCTGATGCCACATGGAGTCATGGAGTATGAGGAGGACTAAATTTGTTACACAGATCCTTCTGTTCTCGCAACATGTTTGAACCACCTATTTATACAAGTTTGTTCATCAATTTTAGCTCTTACAGTACAAATGTCTACTGGTTTCCTGTTATCCTCATTTCTTATGTTGTCTGTTGCGGAGGAGTCCTTAACTGCACGCAGGAACCGCAATTACTCACCAAGTTATGGGACAGTATACATACCCTGGGGAGCTAACTAGACAGTCCATCTTCGTTTGAGACTATTTTCGATTTGATCTAAGAGGGTCTGGGCGAGAACGCTGGGGAAACAACTTGCGACTCTGAAACGAAGCCTGTCTAGGGGAGGCCGCTGTGACGCTGTCTATCGAAGCCTGGTTCGTATCAGGGCGCGTTCCCTCGTCTAAAATAACACGCTCAGACACTCGCGCGTTAATTGGGCCTTCGCCCTCCGGACGGATGGCGGTTGGCTGTGCCGGTGTCGGGAGATGAATGGCTCCGAGAGGCGGGTGTGGGCCACAGAGGCAGTCTTTCATTGCGAGCCAGAAGAACAGCCTGGCCTGGTCTCCACGCCAGTCTGTGGCTCCAGGGGCCTCCAGACCATTTGGTAGACAATAGCCCCAGTGTTCACGCGAAGAATGTAGCCATAAGGTTCGAGCATGACTTTTCAAAAATAGGTCATTTACTCTCCAGACGTTACTCGCTTCTTCATTCAGCCAAGTTCCAGACAGCCTGGCGCCACTCTAGCCAAGGCCATACGGAATCTTGTCTAAAACTTTTTCCTTGTTATATTCCGTCAACTGTCCTTACATTCTCATGTGACATGTCTAATGCAGTAACTCTTGCTGTTCCCTCCTTTGAATTACGCGCGCGCGCGTGCGTGTGTGTGTGTGTGTGTGTGTGTGTGTGTGTGTGTGTGTGTGTGTGTGTGTGTGTGCGTGCGTGTGTGTGTGTCGTGGGAGGGGGAATGTGGTTAAAATGGCTAAAGCTAAAGAGGTGGTAAAACAAGGAGGAGAAGATCCTACAGAAATAAACTGACTCACTGCTAGCGTCACTCACCTCACCCGCATCAGCACACTAACTCATAACTTAGAACTCATTTGCTAACCCTGGTTATTAAAACGTGTGGCCGTGCGGTTAAAGGCGCTGCAGTCTGGAACCGCAAGACCGCTACGGTCGCAGGTTCGAATCCTGCCTCGGGCATGGATGTTTGTGATGTCCTTAGGTTAGTTAGGTTTAACTAGTTCTAAGTTCTAGGGGACTAATGACCTCAGCAGTTGAGTCCCATAGTGCTCAGAGCCATTTGAACCATATTAAAACGTGAGTACTGCAAGAGTAGAGCTAAAATAGCTACACAGGGAAATGTGACTGGCTGATCACTTACAGAAAACAAGGGTGAACCAGCCACCCTGAAAACACTTCTCCCTAAAATTTTACAGAAGAAGTCAGACAATTCACTAAACCTTAAAAGTCGTTCCGACCTTAAAAGTTGTACAACATTCGTTGATTCTAAATTAAAATAGAGGCCAATCTGTCGCAAATGAGCTGCTGCCCTCTTGCCTGAAAACGAAACACTGGCTACTAAAATGTGGCCCTCCGTGATATGTACGAAACAAATACCACACATTGGAGGGTCCTCTCGCCGCAGCTAGAAGCCATTCTTTATAGGGCTGTGTCCTATGCGAAGGGGAGTGAGAAGAATTACATCGGAACTCACTTTGGGTCTACATTGATATACACTCCACTTCGCACTCTTCTGAACTGTGACTGACTAAACTTGTTCCTTCTCGAAGCAATAAGAGGCTTTTACTTTACTTATGGGCACTTCTTTCTACGTAATTGCTATGTTTTTTGCGGTTAATATGAGTCTTAGTTTGTGAAAAACAGTGTCACAATGAAGAGTCTTACTCACTGTTAAGTACTAAACTACACAGCTTATGAAAACTAGAAAACGATCACGTATGTAGCCCCATACGCTACGTTGGTGCGCTATTGGTATGAAAGCAATGTGACATAGTAATCAGAGCTTCTTCCATCATCACTTCTTAACATGTATAAAATACCGCATGCAGATGCTACGTCATCTGTCCTAGATTTTTTTGTACGTCTACCAGGTTTTAAACTTTGAGAAGACTTGCTCTCACAAACCGTAATCATTGTAAATGTTTCATTCTCATATTTGCAATTTGAGGGTTACTAGCTTTATGCCGTTACGTATTTCACTGTAGCCTTCAGTTGCAAAAATCAGAGCGCATTTCTGGGTCTGACCATATCACCAGTTACTATGTACGGTACTGGAATGAGCATTGCTATGTGCAGAAGTTAGCTTGTTTTGTAATTTAATTTCCTAGTGTTTTACTACCCCTGTATATCTTTCTTTATAAAATAATGCCCTGATCCTTACGTGGTAATATAAATTGAAAATTTGCGTTTGTCAGGGACAGTGTCCGGGTGGCTGAAGTTGTTAAGGAAACCATTCATGAGAGGTGATAAATCCTGGTTCGAGTACAGGTCCGGCACAAATTTTCATCTTTCGCCAAAGATTTATTTCAACCCCCCACTAACAGCCAGTATCTGTTTTTCCTTTGAGTCTTATTCATTTGAGACGTTTAGAGGTATTAACATCGTCGTCAGGCAACACTGACAGTAAAAATATTTAGGATAAACACAGTGTTATTTCTTTCTCCTGTGGTATCATTATACGGCCCTGCCACAGTGGTAACCCTGGTTCCCATCAAATCACCGAAATTCAGCGCTGTCGGGCTGCAGAGCGCTGTTGGCAAGTGGGGTGCACTCAGCCCTTGTGAGGCAAACAGGAGCTATTTGAGAGAGAAATAGCGGCTCCGGTCTCGTAAACTGAAACATGGCGGGGAGAGCGGTGTGCTGACCACATGCCTCTCCATATCCGCATCCGGTGACGCCTGTGGGCTGAGGATGACACGGCGCCCGGTCGGTACCGCTGGGCCTTCCAAGGCCTGTTCGGACGGAGTTTAGTTTTAGTGGTATTATTATATTCGCACGTGCTGTAGATATCTGGGTTCGTCATTCTGCAGATCAACCTTTATTGACGTCCTTCAAATCGGAGACATTATGTACTGTCGATAGCATATTATCGGCATGATTCTCACGATCTCTCCGGTGTCGAAATAAAGATTGATTTCAGATGGAAAGGGAGCTCTGTTCCTGAGAGACATCGTAAATGTCCTGAGCCAAGCCCCTGAAAGAGTCGACTCGATCCGCCGCTAATGCATTAATTTGTGCAATGAGACGCCGTTCGTCCAGGCAAGGGGGCGACAATCGAATCACGCCAATTGATTTTTAGCCGAAAGGCATAAAACGGCCGAGAGCATTTCCCCTTGCCGCCGCCGCCGAGCCACCCGGCGCTCGCAAATCTAATCTGCGCCAGCGACGCCCCGACGCCGCCGCCGACGCCACTGCCTAATGGGGTTTGCGTCCCGTGGCGTCGCAGCGGCGGACGGCGACCGCCCTATCTACATACCTATCGCGGCGGGCGCGAGAATACTGAGCACCGGGCCCGCCGCCCCCTGCAGACGGTATCGCCCGCGCCACCGACACCGAGCCCGTATTTCATTGTTCCTCCCACTAAATATGCGTCGCGCTCGCATCTGGTCACGTCTCTCTTTTTCTTCGATTTCGGCGGCGGTCCGCGCCGCAGCCGCCGGCGGTGCAGCTCTGCTCTCGACACACAGTGAGCGACTGGACCTCTCCCCCACTACAACCGACTCGACACCCCTCCTGATGACACGCCGGATTCGGCGTTAAGGATGACTTACGCGCTGTTTATTTCCTTTCGAAGAGGCCCTCCCAAATGTGACAGACGCTTTTCACATATTTATAGTCATCAGATACTCGGGGATGGACACACGCATACCGGACGCGGTGCTGTGGATAAAATATGTTGCCGAACTGGATGCTTCTCGGCTCGTATTACACCTCCGCAGCGCTCGCAAGACCTCCAGCGTAGTAAAAGCGGACAAAATAAACGAGAACTGAGCGCAGAATATCTGGTGACAGGCGCTTCGTGAGATGCTCGGCAATGCAACTGCCTCACGTGGACAGCGCTGCATTAGTTCACGCCGCTCGTGCATTCCGCTGTCTCTCTCTCTCTCTCTCTGGGATGACTAACCGGTATTAACAAGTGGATAAGATCAGCCAAGTCGTGTGGTAGGCTATTAATATCCAACTTTTGGCGTAATTACTGGCCTAGTTGGTGTTTAGAAGTTTTTTTTTTCAGTTCCTCGTTTCTCATAACATAAAAAATAATGTAGGAGTCTCGAAAGTAGCGGTATTCTTGCAATCCTTTTCGGTTAAAATGCCGAATTTTGAGATCTAAATGACAAACGCGACCCATATTAGTCACCGTTATACGACAGTAATTGGAAGATAGGTATAAGAAGTTGTTCCCTCTGCCACATCCATGAAACAAAGCAACGAAGCTTGTGTCTGAAGAAATACAACCATCGGTTATTTATCTCACTGAACTTCTTATGACAAAAACAGGTTCAGAACAGAATTCTGGATAATGTTGCAGATGTTAAAAAGAGAAATACTGTAAGTCTAGTATCAACTTTGCGGGTTCACGTTGCAGATATAGAGCTGCTTCATGTCGCCTTCAAAACGTCGCCGGGTGGCAGTACCGGAGGGCAAAGAGTTACCACATGCTTTTCTGACCTTTAATGTAGGATTACTAAACCGAAACCACTACCTCTCCTTCACACATCGTCTCAGCTATCGTAATGAAATTACTGCACAATCTTCTTCTTGTCCTTCCGAGGAAAAATCCTTAGTAATATTGGGAACCGAAGTCGTGTCCTCTGTGAGGAAGTCGCACACGCTCACCAGTCAACTGCTGAGTCGGACAGAAGTTAACAAAAGGCAAGTAACGTACGTACACCATATAACAGACTGTTTCGAAGTTACAAGACACAGTGTAGTTGTTCGGTTGGACAAGAGTAGCAGAAGAAATAAAATGAGACGTTATAGGAACAATAAGGGTTTTCCTATGAGGTGACCTAGCGAAATAAATCAATGAATGTGGAGGAACGTTGTACCACCATCATATAATCTATCTGATCAAAGGTATTGGGAGACACTTGTGTAATGCGGAACGGACCCGTCACTATAAAAGGAGATGGGGAATACTGTCTTGTCAGTGGAGTATCAGTAACAGCAGGATGGGATGGTTAGGGAGCTTAGTGACTTTGAACGTGGATTGGTTGGTTGGTTGATGCAAGGAAAGGGACCAAACAGCGACGTCATCGCTCCCATCGGATTAGGGACGGAAGGGAAAGGAAGTCGGCCGTGCCCTTTCGCAAGAACCATCCCTCATTTACCTGAAACGATTCAGGGAAATCATGAAAAACCTAAGTCAGGATGGCCGGACGCGGGTCTAAACCGCCGTCCTCCCAAACGTGAGTCCAGTGTGTTAACCACTGCGCCATCTGGCTCGATTTTGAACGTGAATTAGTCATTCGACGGGCCGACCGCTGCTGCTGCGGTCGCAGGTTCGAATCCTGCCTCGGACATGGATGTGCGTGATGTCGTTAGTTAGGTTTAAGTAGTTCTGAGTCTAGGGGACTGATGACCTCAGATGTTAAGTCCCACAGTGCTCAGAGCCATTTGAACCATTTCTGAGTCATTCGATGTTACCTGAGCAACAAATCCATCACGGATATTTCAACCCTTACAGCTGCCCAACTCAACAGTTTTTAATGTAATTGTTAAGTGGAAACGATAAAGAGCAACCATAGCTAAACCAAGACGAATCGGACTTCATTTACTGAGTGATCGTAAAAATGTCACATAAAATGAGCGGAAGGAGTGACTTTTGAGTTTCGAAGTGTTGGTGGTGTTACGGTAGTGAGGTGTAGTTCGTTGTTAGATTGTGGTCTCCTTATAGCGCTTAAAAACGCTAAATGCGGAGGGGTATGGATACGTTTTACAGCACTGTGTACTAAGTATCCGCATGACGATCCAATCTGCCATAAAGCGTCATCCGTGGGGCAATAGTTGGTGGACAATATCATTCTTAAAATAGACTGATCCGCCCGAAGCGCCAATCTGAAGCCAGTGGAACGCCTTTGCTATGAGTTCTACTTCGCTCCAGATCCCAGCATCCAACATCGACTGCTTCTCTGGTTTCGCCACTTCACGAAGAATGATGTGCCATTCCACCATAGGCTTTCAGACACCGCATTGAAGGTGTATCCAGCAGATTTCATAACCATCGTGAATGCGAAAGATGAACACGCCTCCTATCGGTGTCCGTTATTAGGGGTGGATACTTTTGATCAGACAGTGTACAACAGCGTTTGTTTTGGAAAAGGAAGTCACACAACTGCACTTTTTCGGGCTAGTTTCGGGATTCGCAGCCCCATTGTCAAGCTCTGTTTCGTGTGTACAGCCAAACTTTCGAGAAAAATTCTGGCTTCATCACTGGTCACATTTTAAGCGGGACTTCTGTTTCCAAAACAAATAATTTGTTAGCCACAGTCCCGAAAACAGAATTCTCCATAGCTAAAAATGTAACAGTGGTTCCACACTGTAGAGCACTATCCGTAGGTGTTAGTACGCTGCTCCAATAAAACATCCATTCTTCCTTTACATGAAATGTATTCGCAACTGCGAATGCAGACACCCGTGAGCTGTACAGCGGAAATTTGAGACGGAACGGGATTCGAACACAGATTTCTCGCTTATAGCGAGCAGTCGCCCTTTAGACTACCCGAGCACGACTCACGGTCAGACGCAAACTTGCATGTGTCGTCAACCATGTGCTATGCGTCCATGCATGTCCGAAGGAACGTTGCATCGTAATTCGGAACAGCATAGCTGCTGCAATATCGTATTCTTATATTAAGAGATGGGCGACACAGATGTAGTGGCAAGAAAGAAGTAGTGTTCGCCGCCAGGACAAAATACGAAACGGTGGAACAAAGGAAATTTTAGCAATGAGTCTGCTATTATTTTCCTTTTCTTCTCTTTCGGATCCCCGCGAGTCAACCTGTGATAGGCCCGAGACGCGCGAGTCGCAGAATTAACGCTGCGGACGGCACGGACGGGTGGCCGCGTCGCCGCCGCCACCGCCTTGACTTATGGCGGCCGCACTACGAGCCATTTAGCAGCTAGTATTTAAAAAGTGCTCAATCTCGCGCCTCCACAAACGGCGCGAGCGCCGAGGGCGCTGGCGCGAGCCGCCCCGCGCCTTAAAATAACAGCTATTCATCCCGGAGCTGGTGCACGCCGCGGCCGGCTAGGAGCACGGCGGAGCCGGGCCGAGCCCAGCCGCGGAGAAATAAACACGTGTTCGTCCACGCTTATCGCCGCCCCAGATAAGATTTCCCTCCTGGGGCCGGCCGCGCAGGAACGGCGCGAAGCGAAAAAAGGAAGAGACGGGAAAGATAGCACAAGTGGAACGGGACACCGCACGACGACTCAAATTGAAGGTTTGGAACAATACTAATTGCTACTATTGCGGCTGGCCGGCAAACCCCTTCACGCTTCACACATCCACGTTCAATGGCTTTTGTGGCGGGAATTAGGGCGCGAGATAGGCATCGCGCGCCGTGTTCCGTTGTGTGTGCCTATGTTGCGGACTTGGCTAACTGCTTGTACTACTGTGCATACAAAACGCGGGCGGCGGCGCCCGCGGGACGTGCACCGCATTTCCATGTGGCGTGAACTGCTTTTAATTCGCGGGGCGGCCCTCTCTTCCTCTGTACCTCCGCCGCCTCTGTTAATATTCAGCGAGTCTTTGCCGTGACGGACAGTCGGTCTGGCCGGGCGCTGGCGGGAAACAGTTTCTCCGTCCTCCTCCGAACTGCCACGGTTTGCAGACCTGACACTTCGTTGCCACTAACAATACTGTTTTCTCTAGATAACTTAACGTCCTCCTAGCTGAGTGGTCAATGCGTCTGACTGCCATGCAGCGGGCCGGGTTCGATTTCAGACCGGGTGGAAGATTTTCTCCGCTGGTGTGCTGGGCGTTGTGTTGTCACCATCGTTTCACCATCACCGACACGCAAATCTCCCAACGTGGCATGAACTGAAAAGAATTGCAACTCGGACGTCGAACTTCCCCCGACTATTAATGGCATACGACCAAGTTTTTTTTTTTTTTTTTTTTTTTTTTTTTTTTTAGCTACTGTTGAAATCTAACAACTATCGAGGCACCAAAATAACGAACTATGAAAAATCTTCTTCTACGTTATCTGATACAGTGTAAAACTTGATTTTACTACAGAGCATAGTGCAACTTTCAGTTTTTTAGTACTTTGCTCGCACTGCCACAACTAACCTTCACATTTTCATCTTCCCTGCTGTTAGTGTAGAGATTTAAAGTACTCTCTACATATAAGAAGTTATTCTACAAACAGAAGAAAACATGCCACTGGGAACCACGCAGTAGAGGAAGTGAAGCAATCCTACTATGCTGGAAGCAAACAAACGAAAACCAGAATAGCTCACGAAAGAGAGACCACTTTGCCCAAAAAGAAGACTTCTAGTGTCAGTCATAGGCCTTAACTAGAAAAAGATATTTTTGAGAGTGAACTTTTAGATCACAGTAGACGATCATGTACTACGTATCTCAGAAGTATACAAACTTCCTGAATTAAGTTTCGACTGATTTGCATGTAACCCACATAACGTAGTTGTCTTGCAGGTCTTCGGCGCTCTTTTCGGTGCCACAATGGTTACTACAACATATCATTAGAGAAAGCTGCTCTGAATCGTTATCAATCAATCAAGATGCACGATAATGCACATATTAGGAAACAAGTTATTAGAGATGACACAGTCTTTAAAGCTTGTGAAATCAAATTTATTACAATAAAGGCCATTTCAGAAAGCAGGTTTCAACTTCACAAATGTCACGACTAAAATATCTGTGTTTGACCGGGACCTCTGAGTCCAATCCTGTGACTGTTGTCCATGTTGCATCTTAAATACGATTTCAGTCACAAGTAACAAAAGTGCGTTGTTTAAACTAGAAATGGCGTGGCGTGAAATTTCGTGTTGGGTGGGGATTCGACCCCAGGACCTGATCAGATTGTTAACTGCACGCAGTAAAAGGTTAGATATCGAAATTTTTCCACTATTAACGGGATAATTGAAACTGAAATTACGAGACAGAAAAGTTTTGCTTATCGGGCTTCGAACCCTGCACCTATTGCCGTTGTTTCTTTAGCCACGAATAGACCTGAAACATTGGTTTATTTCAACAGCAGCGAAATGTGCACGTGTCTGAGCTGGAACGTGAGTAAAAGTTCTGTGCCGACTGGGAGCAGAACTCCGCACGTACGAGTATCATCGTTATTGACTCTACACGAAGAAACGTTGGGTGTTGTGTGTATTCTTTTTCACCAGTAACTAGGAGTGACATGTTTGAACTTGAACTGGTAGGATGAATAGTCCTGGATAACAACTCACTTTGGAACTTTGGGGAAACAACGAAACGGTGCAACTGCTTTGTCCGAAAGAAGTCAAATCCGACGAAAAGGGAACTGTGACTTTGAATCCCAGTCTGGAGGTTATTACAAACAAACTCATCTTTCTGTAGGAAATAACGTACAGGTAAAACTGTCATCAACCCAAAAATTGGTTTGGGCAGCGCAGTGCTTTTTACTGCTTTTCATTTCGTTCAGACTTTGAAACGATGTACCCACCCAGTTATAGGACAACTTACAATTTAACTCGGGCGCCGAAACACGGGGGAACTTGGCGTCTTCACCTGCCTAAGTAATTACAAGGAGTGAAAGAAGAGAAAAATGACAGAAGATAGGAGGGACTGAGAACTGAACAGTTGATATTTACAGTCTGACACCTTCCTAGCCAGTGAGCTATCCCAAGTGAAATACAGGTAAACTGTAACAGGAAAGAGAAAAGTACCTCTCTTGCCGTTGGAATCTCGATATTTCTGAGACGCGCATTGCAGGAAGTAAACCGGAACACGACAGTGTCACGGACCGGTGAAAATTATAGGGCGGTGAATACGAAACCAGCTGTCCGTTGTCGGCTCAACCTGACCACACCCAGGCCTCTTTCAATCAGCGGGGCGATGCCAAAAGCCTCCTTACATTTAACGATACCTGCCATCAACCGGCCGAGCTATTAAAAATGTAATCCACTTTACGGCTCTGCCCCTGCGCGGGAATGAGTCGGCCGTCGGCGCCATAAATAAAACACGACAGACCCGCTTCTATCTCGTCATTGGGACCATTGTTTTCTTAGCCGGGCCGTTATTGAAATTCCGCACGTTCCTTAAGGGACCAAGAGGCGGCCATCTCTCGCGGCCGAGTTCGGAGTCGCTAGAGCGTGAGAAACGGCACGCGAGCTCTGTCGCGTGGGTGGCATGTGGGGTTCGGTAGCAGGTGGGAGGTGGGAGTGGCACCCCTAAATTAGAGAAACGCCAGTGACGGCTGCAGACAACACGTCTGGGGTCTCGCGAGCGGGCCGTGCTCTCCCAGCCGCTATTATTTTATCGGGACGTAATCCATCAGCCTTTGACAGGTTCGAGAGCGCCCTCCAGCACTGCTAAATTTGATTGCCGTCGCGAAACTGGAGCAGGGCTGAGGTTTCCCGACGTCAGGCGAACACAGCAAAACACATCGCTACTCTGTGGCACAAGAAATTACAGGGTACCCTTATTTACATAAAGAAGCTCGCTTGCATTATATCCGGCGTGTAGTGTCTCAACTACATCAATAGATCAGGTAACAATAATAATTTCGTGTTGCTCAATGGCAGGTGCCAGTCTTTCAACTGAACGCCGCTTCGGCGACTTTCGTTTCTCTAACCTATCCCAGTTATCCAACCCGGTTAAGGGGATCTACACTTGAACGAGGAATCCGAACCACTTGTCGTTCCTACCGATTCCTCACAGCGTTGATACGGACTGAACATTTTTGTGGTACGACCGGGATTCGATCCCGCGACCTCACGATTTCTACACACTCTCTCTATACTACACCACGAAGGCAGGCAACAGATCAGATGAAACCTAAATTACGGTTAGCGGAGGTCAGAGATTAGCTGAGTACTTAAGCAGTACAACAATTGAATCGTATGAAAGCAACTTTAGTCGAAATCGTCGTCTACAAAATCATATTGCCCACAGGGCACAAAACGGATGAAAGAAGCAACCATTGCTTTTTCAAGGAACCCTGCTAATTTCGCTTGATATGACTCGGGAAAGTTGCTAAAACATAAATTACAATGGACGCAAATTCGAGCCCATTCTTCCCGAAAGTGAATCAGTGTCTTCATCTCGCACTACCTCGCCATCAGCAGATGAATTACGTCATGCAGGATTGTGAACTAATTCCCCTTTTCCATTCTTATTTATCGACTCTACTATTTTAATAATACACAGTTTTTTTCGAAACTCATTAGATATTTTCAATACTAGTTTCCTTGTTTTACTGTTCCCGTCTTGCTGTCAGGTGGTTCGCCTCGAAAGTAAGTTGGTGACAGTTACAAACTGTAAGCCAGAGGGGACCATCCTTTCAGTTCACTGCTAGAATACAGTTTGGACGGTGTTTTACGTCAGTCCTTTTTTTACAATCTACAGTTCAAAAATCCGTCGTTGTTAAATATTTGGTTAAAGAAGTTGCGATGATACGAATGTTTCAGTATTCTCGATAAGACGACCTGCATGTTATGATAGTAGATCGGAAGAATTAAAATAAAAAATATATATTTTTAAACAGTACGTGCGATGTTGCAGCAACAGATTATAAGAGACAGACGTTTTACAGACAAAATGGATCATTTTTTCGTATATCGCCTATAACAACATTTCCAGCAAGTCTGTGATAAATAGATTAACTTGTACATAGAAATTATAGTAGCAGTCGTTGAGAGTACTGACGCTCCTTGCGTAGAATAAGGACAGAAAGTACTAAAAAATCGCCACTGCAATCTAGAACTATTTGTTAACTGAGGGATACTTGTGACGATATATTTTCTAATATGAAATAAAGGGGTGTAAGAAAGGTTGTCACTACTGCTCTTTTTGACATGTGAAGAAATGCAAAAATAAAAAAGTAATCTATTAGACAGAATATTTTTGTGCTCCACTAATGGGAAAGAACAGTGGAAGGCGACAGAAATTGAGTAAAGCTAAACAAGAAAAATTAAAGCTTAATGAATGTCTCATGAAAAGTACCATGTAATAAGCTTTTGTACGCGTGGTGTGAGGACCTTAGTGAGTTTACCCGACTGACTGGACCATCACTCAACCACAAGTAGAGGACTGAAAAGCCGTCAGACACCTGCAGTGTCATTCTCTTGAGGATACCTGCTCCGTGAATATCCAACATTGTACATAGCCAGGTGAGCTCTGCATTCAGGCGAGCGGTGGGTGTGTTTAGTCCCAGAATTTCTCTGTCGGAAAGTTACCCCACAAAGAACAGGTCCACAGACCCCCTGTGGTTTCAGTGCGCATGCTAAAGCATGCTGGTCATCCTCGAGGACAATGTGGGCAAGGGGTCGTAAAATCTGAAAGAGCGCCGCCAGTCAGAAGAAGGCGGGTACAAAGCGGGAGACAACGCCTTCGCGGGGAGCAGGGGGTGGGGGTCTTACCCCGTGGGACCGCACTGGACTTCCATAGGTGTGGAGCGCGGAAACGCTGCGACACGTGCGAAGTCCATTAGAGGCAAGCGTGTGAGTCTCGTCCTTGGGAAGACTCCCCGCGGCGCGGCCGGCCTACGACGGGCTGTACCGTACTCTGCCACCACGACACCCCCGCACCGTGCCACGATTTTACGAGATCGTAAAAAGGCTCGCCACGTCCCTTGTTGCCGCTGCCTGCGACGGCCGCCATTATTTATTTTATACCGCTGATGCGAGGACCATTTTCCACGTTTTCTTCTCGCGCCTTAACGAGGGTAATCAAATTGGAGGAGCTGCGCTGCGGACAGAACGAAGTTGTCTGCCACGGGATGACATGCGAGGCTAGAGGGCGCGCTGCGGGAGGTGGAGAAATTCTTGGCCCAACATTAGGCACACACGCATGACATGCTAAGAAAGGAATACGAAGAAGAACGGCGACATCATGTTTTGCGAATTAAGTCCTAAAATTGCTTAGATACTCGGTAGGTGCCCTCTGAAAAGAACATTATTTTAAAGGCCCTAAAATTGCTTAGCTATTCGGCCGGTGTTCTCTGAAGACATCATTATTTTAAAGTAGTGAGGGGTTACGGGGATTTTTTCAGTGGTTAGTTAGGTACTGCCCTTCACAATATGGGCTCCTTCATCACCACAGCACCTCCATTGCTCTTCTACCACAGCATCTTCCTACAATTAATTATTTGCATGTTGTAAGTCAGCTAGTAATTCTGGAATATAACCTACTTTTCCTCATGTCTACATCAAAGCAGCGACTCGCCTCTCGTAATAATTTATCATCAACTGTCCGAAATTACAGGTTATGATGACACTTTCGTACCTTGAGGTACAGCAAACATTCATCGACACTAATTTAATTAAATTTGTTACCAACTTATGCCAAAAATGTCTTAAAATAATACGACAGGTAAATAAATAAACGGAAAACTCTCTACACAGCTAACTCTAGAGGCTCAACCGCGTGTGCTATAGCACGTCTACTGAATTTGTACTGAGCTAATCCTACGGAGCACGTACGGCATATCCTTCCACTATAAGGGCAACCAAAAGTTAAGTCGTCACCAGTAGGTTTAGCAGATGGCATCTGCCTCGCGCTTAACTACAATATTTTGAGTCAATCGGCGTTCAACACAATCCCCCATAAGTTAAGCCACCTCCCTTTGTCGCAAATACTGAAGAACTGACTTACTACATAATTTTTGCAATTTATGGCTTTCGCTTTATTAGAAGACTTCTTATTTTTTGAAACTTCTTATTAATTCAGGTCGTTCGCTATGTTAATAATTGGTAATTTAGGATTCGTTATTTCACGCCACAGACCCCTCCCAGTTTCTCTGTTCATTCAGAATTTCCCGCCTCTAAAGAATTTGGCGAGGGGGGAGGGGGAGTGTACAGTGATACTCGTTCTGTAGTGGCTCTGTGGAGGAAAAAACACATCACTTTCGGACTGTGTTTGCCGAGGGGAGCGGCTTTATCCGGCTGGACAGACTCCCCCCCCCGGCCACAACCCCCCACCTAACACCCCTTGAGTCAGGCGCTCAAAGAACAGTCTGAGATTGCAGTTTACTGTTGCCAACTCGTTCCCTTACAGTTTGACTTCTTCCATTACCATTGCTTGCGTTTACCGACCGTAAAACAGACTATCAGTTCTCGCCAGCATCGTGCATTTTGAGCTCCGTGATATCGAGGCATTTAACACATTATTACACTTTTGCGGAATTTTTAATTCTTTTCACGGGCTTTGTTTTATTCCATTATCATCAAGATTTTAGTACGCTCACAATTAGTTCATTGTTGGCTGACATCCGTCTTGGCGGTTAAGTCACGTATTGCGATGTGAACCACTGGAGAAGTGAAGTTAACACTGTACCTAAACGTACGAACTGTATCACGCTGCTGGTGATGTCGTATGAGTCATTTTGGATGCCAGTCTTACTGGGTTTATTTCTCGTACTTTTTTTGGCACTGAAATTGTTACCTTAGAGGAGGATGTAAATCGTAACTTTCATCATTCATGTGAATTTTCAGGTTACCATAATTTTAAAGCAAAATATTATTTAAGAACCCACAACTCATAACATTAGCTTGATAGCTGTTTCCCATACTGATAACTTACTGATATGTGTCTGCGTCCTTCCCCAACGGAACTGACACAGAATTCACCTCAAGCGAACCAACAAAATTTTTCGATTTTCTGTCCTTTCTGTTTACAGTCGCTAAGCTTTATTTCTATATGTTCTTTCCGCTTTGGTGAGAAACATTGTTATTTCTACGCATACATCGTACATAATTTCCGCATCATTAGTGGTTTTTAATTACAAAGTCTTCCACTAAAGATAGATGAAACTGGTCAGAATATGCTTGGTTATCGCCAAGTAGTAGTTTTGTCATAAATTAAAACCGGAGTTCCGCTGAAATTGTAATTTTTCTCAAAAATTAAAATTTATTGACACATCGTGACTGGTCGGTGTTTGCACTGGAGATCTTTCTTATGGGATACACGTACACTTAACAGCATGTGTGTTTAATACACATTTGTAAAGAGCGGTGTTTAAATTTGCAAACGCGTGTAGCAAAGGAAGAACTGATGCGTCTGCCCTAGGAGTAAACGATAATCTTGGAGGAAGTACATGTGGTTACCAAAAAGGTGACCAAAAATTCAAGTGAGGCAGGACAATGTACGTGTCCTATTTCGAGACACTGGTCAAACAAGGTAAGAGCTGAAAGTGTACAACGATTTATGGAAAACGTGAGTTCGTGTTCTGTTTGCTACTAGATTTTGTGTAGCAGGGACTTTTTTTGGTGAGAATAAACCTCTCGAGTGAAGGGTTCTGTCTTAATAAGCGTGCTTAAGAGGGGCCCATGCACAAATCTTTGGGCAGCTTGTCCTTCCTACGCAGGGCCTGGTTGCACTGTTACGGATCCGGTTCGCGATCGTTCGATACGGCACCGGCGCAGCCTTCACGGGCAGGCGCCAGCGTCGGCTGCCGGGGGTACGGAGCGCGCGGACAAGTCGTCACGGGCAGCTGGCGGACACGTGAGCCGCGTGTGCGGAGAACCGCATGAATAGCGCGCCGGATTAAAAAAAGGGAAAACCGAATAGGTGGCCCGTGCGGAGGAAATGATCGCCCTGTCCGCTCGGGGGTGCGCGCGCACGCGCGTGCCCGGCGGAGGGCGGCAGATAGGGGCGGGAACACACTCGTCTGTCACGGCCAGATGTTCTCAATTTGGATGCGAATTGTTCACCGGACCTCCCTCCTTGTGTGTTGTCTCACAGCCACCCTCTCGACGGCAGACAACAAAAAGCGCCGGCGGTGGCGGTGGCGGAGGCGACTGCAAACAAGCGAGCGGGGGTCGCCGCACCACGCAGCACGGCGTCGCAAAAAGCCACGGCCGTAGCCGCGCCGCGACGCCGTGGCCCGCTCCGTCCAATTACACTCCATTTGGCACTCGTACGGGAAACCTATAGTTCGCCGATGGGCGCTCGCTGCCAACTAAGTCGCAACCGCTGTCGAGGTGATTACTCTCTCGAGCATACAAATCAAAACAACGACAATGATGCTCGGAATTGCAACATTGATGATGTGAAATTTTGTATTCTAATTTTATACCATTAGATTCAATATTTTGTACCTCTACAATTGGATGTATCCTTTACGCCACGCTGGTACGCGTATCGAAGAAATAAGTATACTTACACGACCACGCAGCAGTTTAATTCTAGCATTAAATTGAAGGGAGATCACTGCTCTCAACTGCAGCGAGACAGCGTCGACGAGAGACAATGTATACCGGACCGGGATTCGAAGATGCGATCTCCTGCTTACTAGGCAGGTGCAGCATCCACTGTGCCACCAAGGACAAAGTGTTATCGCAACTGCACGGACGATGCCGGTACGCCTCGCGGCCGATTCACATTCTCTCCGAGCGCCACCTATCCGTAGTCAAATAAATGACTTATTTTTTCTCGTTAATGATCTACACGGCCATGTGGGGTAGTTTAGAGGCAGCCTCAGTAAGGGAGAGCGCGATAGATGCTTGCCTCCGAGGGCGTCCTAGCATCGAAAACATCTACATCTACATCTACATCCATACTCCGCAAGTAACCTGACGGTGTGTGGCGGAGGATACTTTGAGTACCTCTATCGGTTCTCCCTGCTATTCCAGTCTCATATTGTTCGTGCAAAGAAAGATCGTCGGTATGCCTCTGTGTGGGCTCTAATCTCTCTGATTTTATCCTCATGGTCTCTTCGCGAGATTGACTCTTCGGTGAAGGTATGTTCTCGAAACTTCAACAAAAGCCCGTACCGAGCTACTGAGCGTCTCTCCTGCAAAGTCTTGCAGTCGAGATTATTTATCATCTCCGTAACACTTTTGCGATTACTAAATGATCCTGTAACGAAGCGCGCTGCTCTCCGTTGGATCTTCTCTATTTCTTCTATCAACCCTATCTGGTACGGATCCCACACTGGTGAGCAAACTTGTAAAAATATTCTTCAGGAGAAAGTGGGGACTACATCGCTTTGAAGAAATGGCCAGTTAATTTGCTAAATCAATATCTGTAATAACGCAAATGTAACGTACACCTTATACTATAAGCGCTGTGCCGTAACGGTAGACGATCATTGCTACTATCTTACAGGAAGTTGGTAAATTTGTGAAATGAACTTTCGTATTGTTTTGTTCAATTTTTTGACGTTTATCAACAGGAGACATGATTTGTTGAAAAGTTGTAATCTCTGCAGCATAAATGATGTAACACTAGCTTCCTTCGTACGTAGACGACCCCGAATTTTATACTCAACGTCCAGTACAGTGTATTTGACGGGGCAGTTACATGGGAAACTACATGTTGCTTCGAAGGCCCTGGTTTAGGACTTAGGTTCATTCTAGGATATTTGTCGGTCGGTTGCCTCTCATAATACTTTGCGTTCTTAAAATAATCTAATTGCACAGAGTTTCAAATTACAGATCATCCCCAATTTCCCTCTAATATAACAGATTGGATTAATCAGTTCTCTGGTCATCGGGAAAGAAACGCATACCAATTCTAACACAAATGGAAAAAATGAACCTGCCCCAAAAAGTGGTTTCCACATTTTCTGACAACATAATCCTTTCGTGAGTCGACAACGGACGCTGAAGGGGACTGTATAAAATATTTTCAGCGGGATGGAGAACAGCACACGAAGCACGAGAAGCCCCGGCGCGAGTATCGTTTCAGCAAAGGCACTAAAATCTCCTAGCGTCCACGATTAGTTTATCTCACTGTCATTTTAATTGTGGAGCACGTTGAAGGGGCCACAGGTACTCATATATTGGAACTATAGCTTCTGTATTTCAGGCAGAGCTGCTACGAGCATCTCTTAGTTTGACAAACTGAGTACAGCACTACATATAAATTAACGATGGCCGTTTTTGAAGATAGAAATTTTTCCTACTCATTATATGAAATAGCTTATAATGTGTATATTCTACGGGACCGGTTTTATTTGGGCCATTCTGTAGCAACATGGCTGGTAATACAATGTGGTGTTCGAATCATCGATAAGAGTATACACTTCTGCAAGCGTGAACGTCTTACAGATGGAAGTGGGCTGAGGAATGATTTGGAATATTTCGAGGAGCTGCCATCAAAATAAGGGGAAAATGTAAAGAATCTGAAGCCTCATTTTGGCTGAACACAAAAATTAACTTATGTTTGAAAGTGGGCAACGTTCTCTACGTAGTACGTCCTTTATAGAGTGTGGTCCAAGGGAAGAGGGAAGCAGTAAGCAGTACATTTTCGTTTGGTTACTTTGAGGCTTAGCGTGTGTTTACACCAGTATAACTGATAGATAAGTGTTCTACAGACATTGGTAATATTACAGATCAAAACACACCTTTATTTCTTAAAAAGTACATCCCACAAATCTGTTCCATCACTGGGGATGCTATGCTGAAGACGTCCTCGGAAGCTGCTCATTATGTTCTGAATAATTTTTTGAGGAATGGCATCGGACTCCACCAGCCTGCGGCTTTCAACTTATCAGTATTGAGAAGTCACCGTGAAAATAATTTTTTCCCCTTGAGATGATAAAAAAATATCAGTGGTTAAAAGAGCAGATGATCTCACGGGTCATGGTATAAAAAGATCAGGTGATCTCACGGGTCACAGGGCATCGATGTGTAAAAACTGCACCTCAGTTTAGTCACTGAACTGTGTGTTGTAGCCACGTCTTCATGGAACCATACTGCGTTTAGACGCCAATGTCCCAACAGTGGTAGAATCAAAAAATTGTTAGTCATGGTCACATACCGCTCGGAATTAACGCTTACTAGTAGGCCGTTGTTACCTCAAAACAATAGGGCGTAACGATTCTGCCGGCCGCGGTGGTCTCGCGGTTCTAGGCGCGCAGTCCGGAACCGTGCGACTGCTACGGTCGCAGGTTCGAATCCTGCCTCGGGCATGGATGTGTGTGATGTCCTTAGGTTAGTTAGGTTTAAGTAGTTCTAAGTTCTAGGGGACTGATGACCACAGTAGTTGAGTCCCATAGTGCTCAGAGCCATTTGAACCATTTTTTTCGTAACGATTCTAATGGACTGTCCAGTATCACACCAGGCGACGAGTTTTGGGATACACTGTGCTTTTTCATGAACGAGTTGTGGGTTTATGTCCGAGTAATATCGGATGTTCTGTTTACTGAGAAACCATTTGAGATGGAGTCTGCCTCATCAGAAGTCACATGATTTGTCTGAAATGCGACATCATTTCTATCCAGTAATGTACTACAGAAATAGCGCCTGCTAACTGTATCTTCCGGCTGTAACTGTTGTCATTTGCAGTTTATCAGGTATAAATTTTAAACATTTCTCACAATTCTCTGCGAAGACGTGCAAGGAATTTGTAATGTTCTGGAATTGCGACGTATAGATCGCTGTGGGCTACGCTACAAAGCTGCACAAACTCATTGGACATGTCTGGCGATCGAACTGTTGTTTCAGGTCCCATATGCTTCACATTGGTTACAGAACAAACCTCACACTATTGTTTTATCCACTGGATAATATCCTCCTGTTTGGAACACGGAAACGGCGGCTCTTACACAGAGCACTGCGTATTGGACAGCTACAACGCTGTACAGATGCAACGCTATGCATACGACAGAACTATTTCACTGCCTGAATACGCAACTGCACTGGTCAACGTTCCAAACGCAACTGAATGGCGTACTACGTGAGTCAGATTAGATGCGGTAGCTGGCGCTAGTACATCTACATCACCATCGCACGCCTCCTTAGATTTAGTGGTAAGATGGCCCCGTCAGAAATTGAACACAGATCAAGCATGAAAACAGGCAGAAGGTGTACTGAACTGTGAAAAAAGAAGCAAACCAGAAACAGTGAACTGTCCACGCTCAAGATGTGCAACATCGAGGGAAGTGCAGGAACCGCAGCGTACTGGTTATTTATTCACGGCGTTGGAGTGCGAAGGGGTAGATCTGTGTTCAAAACCCACTCATGCTCCATAATTTTCTTCTTTTGAGCTTTCCGTCCGGTCACTGACGTGTCTATACTCCTCCTGTAGTCTTGGCAGTTGTCATACTATTCATTGGTTTTAGAATATTACTCATGTCTTAAGAATATATTACCGTCGCAAGGAAGTGTGACGGATAGTGAGAGCAGGCGGGATGCGGGATAGACCTCTTACAGAAACGAAAACAACAAATAAACGTGTGTGAACTATTGATGAATTCGTCTCGGGTTATCAGCCGAGTGGTGGCGTCGTCTTGTCGCAACGTTTCAATGAGTTTCACACTCATCATCTTCAGGCGACTTCGCCAGAAGATGATGGGTATGAAACTCATTGGAACATTGCGACAAGACGACGCCACCACTTGGCTGATAACGCGAGAAGAATTCATCAGTGGAATACGCCGAGAAAGATTGCAATCGCATATGTGTGTGAACTATGTTACACATATGCAAGAGTCAACACTTCCAAAATTGAACGCAAGAGTCGTGACATGTGACACTTGTGTACCACGAAGAGGGGCCACGTAGTTCTGGAGGGCCCTTGCTCACACCTCTCTTTTGCAAACGGACGTTACACCACTATACAGACACAAATTTGATTTGAATACAGCGAACAGACATTTCAGTGACCAGACGGACGCAGTGGCTACTCAAATTCCCCCAATGTTGCACATCTTCAGCTTTGACTGTTCACTGTTTCAATCACGTTTCTTTTTTCACAGTTCAGTATACCTTCTTCCTGTTTTCATGCTTGATCTGTGTTCACTTCCTGACGGGCTATTCACTGGACCATCTTACCACTGCATTTGAGGGGGTGCGATGGGGCGTTTCCTTCGTTAGTAAAGCGAGCTACCGTATGCATTCACTTTGACTCCAACGACGTCTCCTGCAGATGTGATAGCAATGCTAATAGGAGACAAAGTCTTTCCTGACAGTTACCTACGCTCGAAAACTCTTTGTTTTTGGAAAACGGAAGACGCCACTACTTAGTACCAGCAGTTTAGTCGTCTTTATCTGACAGCGTAAAGGGGTTGTTATTTTAGACGTGAGTGCTCATTCCTCTTTTGGGAGCAAGGGAACAAGCGTCGAGGTAATTTTCCGAGACGTTTTCACCGTCATGTGGCGAGATTCAGGGGCCTCTGGCGTGTCGAAAGGAAGAGCCCGGGCGCAAGCGGACTGCGAGCGACAGTGAGTGACACAGGGATCAGCGGCGCGACGCGGCGACAGCGGCGGCGTCGCGGCGCCGGGGGCGGCCTGAGCCGGCCAGCGGCGGCGGCGTCTCGCAAAAGGAGGCGGCGGCGTCTGGCGCACAGGCGGGGTGAGGCAGCGGACACACGCGTATGCACAAAGGGCGCGTTAATTACTCGCGGCGCCTAATTAACGTGTCGGCAGCGGCAGCGGCAGCGGAGTGGGAGGCTGGGCTAAGGCGAGGCGCGCGGCGAGGGGAACGCCGTGCAACTGACAGCCGCGCTGACGTCGAGTGGGGTCTGGCCGGCGCGGACACGCCGTCTTGCCGCCCGCTGGCCCCGCCGCGCTCACTGCACGTGCCTCGCATACTCTCTCTCTCTCAGGCACTACTCACTATATCCGTAATCATGTTTCAGAGACTGCACTACAACAAACCAGAATCAACCATAAATATCCGTTACTCATTGCTCGACACGGATGCACACCGTTCCCCGTCTACGGGTTTAATCTGATTGAGTTCCATCACTTTTGTTCCTGGGCAGGTGCACTTCATGAAAAGGGACATTCCATCGCGAAATAATAGTGTGTCAGATCATGGAAAGCCTGTGTTACAGAATACGAAATTTAATGCAGGGACAAAGTTACTGGAAAAGGTAGGAGAAACATTTCCGGAAAATTGAACTCTTCCGCGAAGAAACAGTAGGCCGTACGTTAGAATCTGTGAATTGCAGAATAGGAAACTAAAGGTCGGTGAATCCAAGAGACTGCATTACCAGACAGCATGAAACACTGCAGCTCAACAAGACATTTCACCTCGAGCAAGGCGCACAGTACTAGGTACAGATGTAACAGCTCACTGACACGGTATATTGTGGGTAAGGCAAATACGAAATTTCTCATTCGCTGTCATAACCGTGACACTGTATTATTAGTAATTCAGTTACGCGTTTTGTGCATGTTTCGCGTAATTTCCCCACATGCTCGACTTATTAAGCAGCAAAATATGCAATGAAATATATAAAGGGTGACTCAGATGCCCCTGCCGATGTTCTTTTATACAACCAGCAGTTCTATATCTGGCCTTCAAGAACCATGCGCGACGTGTTCAGTTCTCTCTCGTGCTACGCGCAAGACATTATTCCTACAGAAAAAATGAACAGATTTTTTTTGAGGATATTTACTGTAGCCAAATTTTGTACTGGGACACGTTTTCCCCAGAGGCCATAGTTTTAGAGTTATTCAAGGGAAACTTGTAAGAGTGACCTCTAAACGCACTCCCATTCCCACACTCAGCTCCAACTGCTCAGGATTTCTGGTATGTTGTTCATGGCACTCCCTCCTACCACTGTACAAAAATTTGCAGTTACAGGAATTATTTCCCACATTCGACCTCAGCAGTTATAGTCAATCTGAGATAGTAAACACAACGATCGACAGACGAAAAATGTGTATTCCCTGTAGATAATTTTGGTATCAGTGATTTCGTACTAGAGGAGTGATAACACGGCCTAGTTGTCCTGTGCTCAGAAAGCTGTTCATTGAGAGGCGGGGAAATAAAGGGTGATCAACAGCTCTTACTGCCCGCATCTCGTGGTCGTGCGGTAGCGTTCTCGCTTCCCACGCCCGGGTTCGATTCCCGGCGGGGTCAGGGATTTTCTCTGCCTCGTGATGGCTGGGTGTTGTGTGATGTCCTTAGGTTAGTTAGGTTTAAGTAGTTCTAAGTTCTAGGGGACTGCTGACCATAGATGTTAAGTCCCATAGTGCTCAGAGCCATATGAACCATTTGAACAGCTCTTACTCAGTATGATTTTGTAGCCTGATGACTGTCTTTTTTATAGTCGTATGTCTGTTGTCCACGATACTGATGTACGCCTTCGAATGGCATGAAAGCTGAAATTGTCGATACACTTCAGTCCCTTCCTGGCTGTTAGGGACTTATCATTAGTAGAGCATTTTTTCGGTAAAATCAAAGTTTAGGAACATATGGAATAGACTGAGATATCACGGTGTAAAATCTACGTATTATTTTAGCCGATTACATAAAAAGTACCGTTTTACGGTATGCACGATACATGCACGAGAGGAAAAACTTAAGAGTGGTAGCCACTACGGAAGAGAGGCACCATTAACAATCGAAGTATCCAAAACTACTTCGGGACGCAAATGCAGCTGCAGTGATATTCGATCTTTAATTGCTGACAGGAACAAGGGAGAAAACCCCCGGCTAACGGGGAGAAGCACTAAAGCAGTGTTGATATCTGTTTCAGAAGTGGATCCGGTAAAACGATATGTTTTCTTACGGGAACCTATAAAGCGAGATTTAAAAACAGGTCTAACCCCAGCTCTCACACGGGTTTGTTGACGGAGGTTTAGAAGCCCCCGAGACGTCCCCTCACGGATCAGTTTTTGAAAGGGGTTCTTTATGAAATCCTTCAGGCGGAGATCAAAACAAGCTGCCCCTTTGATCTAGCGCCGCGAGCTGCGTACCCGTGTGTGTTTACGCTTGCTAGCGGGTTTAATCCACTCCTTCCTACTCGACTCGTGCGTGTTAAACATTCCAGCAAGTCGACGCGCAATCACCGATCAACGAAGTCCCTGACAGCCGACGTAAATTATTTTTGAACCTGTCGTTTCTGCTAGTCATACAGTCTCGAATAAAAATATTTGCCAGGACGCCACTGAGGAATGGCGCTCGATACACCTGACCGCGAACATCAGAGTTGGCGGTGGACGCATCGCTAGCCGCTGCCAAGTCGGTCCGGCGGCGATAATGAATTAGCCTCGAGTCGAGTGCCAGAAGGTTTCGAGACAGTGTCCATCACACCGTGGATCACTCGCACAGTGCGTTTCTTTAAAGGGCGCCGATGCGTATGACGCGCGTTACCGTTCCTGCCAGAATGCCTTGATCTCGGTTTATTTTACACGCTAACGTGAGACCTATTTTTTCGGAGGAGGATTTCTTACGGCAAAGCACAGCACTATAATGAAAATAACACAACTGCAATCTACAGTCAGAGCTACATAAAAACACTAGCAATTACGATGTCGGTGCAGCTCTAAGCGTTGGACGTGTTTGTATTTTAACGATCGATCTAGTTTACTGTACGGTAAAAGAAACTGATAAGCAGAATCTATTACCTGAGAAATACACTGCCGTATCGGGAGTAATGAAATCTAGCAAGTGAGGCTATCAACTGAACGTACTGGATATCTCTTAGCTCATTACTGTAATGTCACACAGACAGATGCAGAAATAAAACATCTGGCATTAGCATATACAGTTCAAGTGGTTCCAGTATGATGGCAACACCCTTGTTCAATCTCAACAAAGATGTTCAGAAAATAACTAGTAATCCTCACTGCAGAAACAATGGAGAAGATATGTTGTTCTTATTGAAGACTGAGAAAGAGTCATAAAAAAGAATTTGCAGTTACGATAATAACATAATTACACTTCCGATGCGTACATCTACATAGTAACACAACAACAAATTTAAATGGAAACTATAAGATCTGTAAAGGCATTATCCCAGAAAGGTTTCTGTTACAGTTATAAGAAGGATACAGCAAATGTAATAATAACACCTCGTTCGACTGCACGAAATATGAAGCCAGTAACATCAAACCAGTCTTTGAACTGAAGACCACAACAACTCAACACAACTACGAGTTGTTATCAATCCAAGTCCTATTTTCAACGGCTTAATACTACTTCCACCCATAGGAACGAGACGCCTAGCCTTACTACAGTACTATTTGTAGTTATATATTAATGCGCCATTGATTTTCTGCCTTCAGTTGCGTCCTTATATTGTGGCAAGTTTCTTACAAAAAAAATTGGCAGTGAACTAACAGCTTAGCACAATTATGTTCTTTGAATTACGCATAAGTAGTCTAATGCTAATAAGCAGGAATAAAGGTTTTGAGTAACGGATCGAACGAATGCCGACGAGTGTAGATTCTAGTCGATTCCACCGTAACAATAGCATTAACTGAACCTATCTGATAAGTACACATATTTCCATCAGTGATAACCCATTTTTCTGTGGTTCGAAGAACACGTCAGTAGTAAATGACTCATCCTGTAGCAATGACAGACACTAATTATACCAATCTGATAAGTACACAGATTTGCATTACTGATAATCCCTTTTTCTGTGGATCGAAGAGCACGTCAGTACTAAATGATATCCTGTAGCAATGAGCAGCTGTTCTGATAAAATCTGTCTCGTGAAACGATGAGATTTAAGGTAAAGAAACTACCGCTAAGCTGCACGCAACGAGATACAGCATGGAATGACAACAGTTCATTTGTTTTGTGTCGAGTGTGTACATTTTTCTTACTGTTCATGTATTGTTTCTCATTATTCTGGACGAAGAGCAACGTTTAACACTGTGCGTATATATAAATGCTTCTAATTTTCGTGCGTGTGTAAAAAACAGACACCTCTGACGATCCACAGATGTACGAAATAATTTGAAATCAATTCGCTGAATGACAATTCCTAGAAATCAGCTGTAATAGTTATAGATTTACTCCCCTTCAGTGACCTATGAATAGTTAACAACACAGCTGATGTCAAGGAATTCGCACTCAGCGAATTAATTTCGAATAACTTATTTGTCTAGATCGCGAGTTTATAAGATGACATGGCCGGTTTCGATTAAGTTAGCAATCATTTTCAGATCGTAAAATATCGTGACCAAGTGTAATACGTCACATGTCATACAATAAAGTACTGACTCATTAAGTTTTAATGACTCAGTGCTTGACTGTACAACATGTGACGTTTACAGAGTGTAACAATATTTTATGATCTGAAGATGACTACTAGCACAATTGAAACCGATCGCATCATCTTATAAATTCGCAACCTATGCAAATGAAGGTTATATTGAAAAATAAAATCTCTTTTCCATATTCCTGACCGCGTCAGCCCATACAAAAATATAAAGTGTTCGTAAATTCCCATTACAAACTACCAGAACTTGCAGAGAGGAGTGAGTACATAATATTTTGAACAGGAACCCATGCCCGGAAACGTACCGTTTCTGATCTACAACTGTTTGAAAACGTGTTTGCTAGGTAGGTTTATATACCAAACGGTAGTCATTGGGGGGGGGGGGGATAGTTACGTCGGATCGGCTGATGTTTACTGACGTCCATCCTACTCCTCTGACGTGGTTCGAGTCTCATTCACGTGTCTGTGTTTCTTAGATCAACATGGCTGAGCACACGTCTGCATAATACAACAATATGATCCTTCCAAACGGCGAAGCTCACGGTAATAAAAGAACTGCCCGTCGCTTTCATCAAGATCGTTCTCAATAATTTCCGATTCCATCGCTTATCCTTATCGCCGCATTTACGTAACGGCCTTGAGAAAGGGTACCTTCTTTGTCAGCAGGAGTGACTCTGGGGCTCCAAGGACATGCCACACACCCGAATTGGAAGAGGCCGTCCTGCATTACGTTGAAGAGAGCCCGTCAGCGAATGCACGAGCAGTTTCTTTGGTAATTAATGAGCGGAAATGTAAACCAAGTGAAGTACAGGGTCAAGCACAATCAGTTAGTTTTAAAAGTGGTTGAATTACCACCATTTTTGTAAGTGTTTGTAGCATGGGAATGGTACGTTTTCGTACATGGGTTACACTTAAAAATACTACTCACTCTCCTCTACAAGTCCTAGAAGTTTGTAACGGGAATTTCCTAACACCCCGTATAAACTAAATTTCGAATATTGCTAAGCAGCTTTATTTTTACAATGATTCGGAAGAACATAATTAGCACCAGAAATGGATACCGCTGTTGATTTAACGTACGAAAATGCAGCCGGGTTACTTTGTCGACAACCGCCGGTATTTTAGCAGGAGCACTCCGCGCCATTTTCACGGCAAAGCTGCAGCAAGTAAGCGCTGAGCAGGAGAATTTAAAAGCTTGGTTTCCACAGAAACTCCATCAAGATAATACACATGCACATCGAAAATATTAACTCTATCACAAACCAAAGACGACCGATGTCAGAAGTTATCGATAGTAAAATTATTAGTCAACGGATGGGATAGCCTAAACTTTGACCCGTCTGTTTTTTGACTAGTGGGAGAGTACGGTTCCATGCAGAATCAAACAAAAACCCACCATCTCTGTCTATTAGGTTGCTTTAATTTCAACAGTTTCCTTAATAACACTATTCCAGTAGCTGGAACTGCATCCCAGAATTTCCGTGTTGTTATATTCCATAGGATGACCTGTTTCAAGACAATTTTCTGCAAGGGCGGATTTTCGTAGATGTTGCAAGCGTGTGTGTTTCTTATGCTCAGTACACCGGTCCTCCACAGCCCCGATAGTCAGAATAATATAACATATGCCATAACTGCAAGAAATACGGTAGACAATCGCCTTACGCAAACGAAGACCATTCCTTACGGAACCAAAGGGACTCTGATCTTTGATGGTGGTCGAAAACACACTTCACATCATATTTCCGCAAAATACGAACAATCCTGCTCGAAATGCTCCCTGTGTAGACTTCGGCGCCACCTCGGTATTATCATCAATCACCCGGTGCACGGTTGGTCGTCAGCACAACGCACGTCTACTCGGTCTTTCACTATAACCATTTTGACGGAAGGTGACTTCGAGATGGGCGAACTCAGCTGACAAACTCTCAGACTCCCGAGATGACACGGGCTATGTGAACCAAGTACGAAGTACTCCTTCGCGTTGAGCCGGATGGTGACAGCTGCCAGCCTGCAGATAAAAACCAGCGTCAGCAAGCTTCCTATAAACAGCATTTCCCAACGTACCATCCACATTCCTCCCAACCAACATGTCAAGAAAGGGAAGACAGCTATCTTTTCCCACCTCCATCGGGAAGCGAATATTCGGGTGGATTCAATGCAGGTGTTCTAAAAAGTCGTTCAAATTCTCGCGGCCATTAGGCCAAACAATAAAAGTATCGTCTACTTAACCCGAAAAATAACACAGGTTTCAAAGCCGCCTGCTCCAAGGCACGTTCCTCGAAATCTTCCATAAACAAATTGGCAGTAATAGGTGACAACAGGCTTCCCATATCAAGTCCGGCTGTCAGCTCATAGTACTGGTTATTGGCGGCGTCAACCGGCTGCATTCCCGAAAGTTATTTGAACATTGTACACACCTGGAGAAACTAAGGTCTCGCAATGAGTACCGTGGTTTTAGGATGAGATTAATTTCGAAACGAGATAAGGCAGATTAAATCCTCAGTCGATGAAATAACGGCTAATTTTGGTGCTGTTCGTTATTCTGAACCGTCGCACATTTCACTAGACAAAATGAAGTCCGCATTCTGCGTACTGGCAGAATAAAGAGCACAGCGAGTGGTATTAATAACCCACCACAGTGAGTACCAGAGAACGTGGGCCGCAGAGCGGCGTGGACCGACAGGAAGCGCGTCCCTTATAGCTGGCTGCATTATGCGCGTCATAATGGACAGCGCACAGTGGCGGCGACCGCAGGCGGCGCTGGCGCTGGCGTCGGCGCGGCGTGTTTTTGGCGCCAGTAATCCGAGCCGCGCGGCTGTCGCGGCCGCGGCCGCAGCTGCAGCTGTGTTCCGCCGCCGCTAATCACGCGCATTGTTGCGGCCTGCCAGCGGCCGGCCATCCGTCACTGGCCGCCACCGACCGCTGATCCCCGCCGCAGCCGCACCGCCGCACCTGCCGTGTCTTGCCCGCACGCTGGCCCCATTTTAGGGAACAGGTGTCGCCCGCTGCCGAATAATTTTCTATTCCTTTACCGCAGTGAAACGACCTCTAGTGCCCGGAACGCTAACCTAATGAGGGTAAAGTATTCCGACTCTGCAGATGGCTCCAATCCAGTAACGACCAAACAATAAATAAATACGAGCACAAAGTTTTATCTGTCGCCTCGAAGAAATAAAGATACGTACACTACTGGCCATTAAAATTGCTACACAAAGAAGAAATGCAGATGATAAACGGGTATTCATTGGACAAATACATTATACTAGAACTGACATGTGATTACATTTTCACGCAATTTGGGTGCATAGATCCTGAGAAATCAGTACCCAGAACAACCTCCTCTGGCCGTAATAACGGCCTTGGTACGCCTGGGCATTGAGTCAAACAGAGCTTGGATGGCGCGTAGAGGTACAGCTGCCCATGCAGCTTCAACATGATACCACAGTTCGTCAAGACTAGTCACTGGCGTATTGTGACGAGCCAGTTGCTCGACCACCATTGACCAGACGTTTTCAATTGGTGAGAGATCTGGAGAATGTGCTGCACAGGGCAGCAGTCATCACACTTTCTGTATCCAGAAAGGCACGTAAAGGACCTGCAACATGCGGTCGTATATTATCCTGCTGAAATGTAGAGTTTCGCAGGGATCGAATGAAGGGCAGAGCAAAGGGTCGTAACACATCTGAAATGTAACGTCCACTGTTCAAAGTGCTGTCAATGCGAACAAGAGGTGACCGAGACGTGTAACCAATGGCACCCCATACCATCACGCCGGGTGATAAGCCAGCATGGCGATGAGGAATAACCGCAGCCATGGTCTCCGAGCTGATAGTCCTTGCTCCTGCAAACGTCCTCGAGCTGTTCGTGCAGATGGTTGTTGTCTTGCAAACGTCCCCATCTGTTGACTCAGGGATCGAGACGTGGCTGCACGATCTGTTGCAGCCATGCGGATAAGATGCCTGTCATCTCGACTGCTAGTGATACGAGGCCGTTGGGATCCAGCACGGCCTTCCTGAACCCACCGATGCCATATTCTGCTCAACAGTCGTAGGATCTAGACCAACGCAAGCAGCAATGTCGCGATACGATAAACCGCAATCGCGATAGCTACAATCCGACCTTTATCAAAGTCGGAAACGTGTTGGTACGCATTTCTCCTCCTTACACGAGGCATCACAACAACGTTTCACCAGGCAACGCCGGTCAACTGCTTTTTGTGTATGAGAAATCGGTTGGAAACTTTCCTCATGTCAGCGCGTTCTAGGTGTCGCCACCGGCGCCAACCTTGTGTGAATGCTCTGAAAAGCTAATCATTTGCATATCACAACACCATCTTCCTGATGGTTAAATTTCGCGATTGTAGCATTTCATCTTCGTGGTGTAGCAATTTTAATGGTCAGTAGTGTATCTTTTTGCTTGCAAGTAAATTTTTTACAGTCCTGCTACACATTGAAATTCCCGCATCACAACACCGTTGTTCGCCAACAGCGACTCTCCGTCCGCACAGGCTTCAGAAAGCGCAATGGCACCGACCGACCGCCGTGTCGTCCTCAGTTGATAGGCGTCACTGGATATGGATACCAAAGGGCACGTGGTCAGCACACAGCTCTCCCGGCCGTTGTCGATTTTCGTGACCGGGGCCACTACTTCTCAATCAAGTACCTCCTTCATTGGCCTCACAAGGGCTGAGTGCACACCGCTTGCCAACAGCGCTCGGCAGACCCATACAGTCACGCACGCAATTGCTAGTCAAGCCCGACAGCGCTTAACTTCGGTGATCTGTCGGGAAGTGTTGTTACCACGACGAGAAGGCCGTTGGCGCCGTTAGAGAGGCTAAAGCAAAATTTCATAGTTAGTTTGTAGAGTAAGAACCAGTGTCAGTAATAAAGCGTTAATAACCATCTCGAGAAATAAAGTCCCAGAAATGGCTTTTGGATGTTCACAAATATACACTGAGGAGACAAAAGTCACTGAATAGCGATATTCACATATACAGATAGCGGTAGTATCGCGCACACATGTTATAAAACGGCACTGCGTTGACGGAGCTGACATTTGTTCAAATGGCTCTGTGCACTGCCCTGGACTTAGAACTACCTACACCTAACTAACCTAAGGACATCACACACATCGATGCCCGATGCACGATTCGAACCTGCGACAGTAGCAGCAGCAGCAGCAGCGCGGTTTCGGACTGAAGCACCTAGAACCACTCGGCCACCACGGCCGGCTCTTAGTAAGTTCTGCAATTCCCAGTTAGAACTGTCCGTTATCTGAGCACCTCAATTTGGTGGTTTTGCTGAGCAACTTTGATTGCTTGACTAATTGTATTAATTCTTGAGGCCTGAAGTCGTTTGTTTTGTATATGCGGGCTGCGCAGATTACGAAAGCTGGTAGTGCTTCCCAAACAGTCTCCAGATAGATTCGAGGTACCCTCGAATGTGTTAACGGTACAATGCAATTAAGTTTCTAGTGATCCGTTGTTTGTAAGCAATTGTTTGACCTCGTGCAGAGAAAATTCTAGTTACATTCTAACGAGAAATTTCGCAGTAATACTGTTCGTTTATAAAGTAAAACGTATACGTCTGCCTCAATTCAGCAATTAAAAAAAAAAAAAACAATGATCGTCTTTAGACTACAATATCTGCCAAGTTGTGGTCGTTGATCTTCTGAAGTCCGCATCAATCTATTATTACATGACATTAGCGGACGTTCGTCGAGGTGCCGCGAGATTTTATACCTGGGCAAACTATTCAACGTCCACGTAAATTTTTAAGTGAAAGCTCTCACCGAAAGTAGACATGGCGCCGCTTCGGGTGCTAAATTGTAATTATAAGACTCTCGACAGCGAGAGGATTACAATTCGAACTACACACAGATTTTCAGTAATAATTTATATTAAATTTTATGCGTGAATAAGAAGCCATGTTTCGCATTTCAGCCACTCAGGGTGAGTCATTGCCGACAGGTTATGACAGAACTACTTCGAGATACTGTTACCAACAAAGGATTATGATGCGTGAATTTTACTCTCGTTGGACTAGGGTCAAGCAGGTGTAACCTGCCCTGGAGGGCAGAAAATGTTCTTTTCGCGAAACGCTATTGAAAAAGTTTAAAGAATCGGTATCTGCGACAGATTGCCGGAAAAAAAAAGAGAAAGAGAGAGAGAAAAGAGAAAAGAAATAAGAGCTCGCACAAAAGCATATGTTCGTTTTCTGCTCGTTTTATTTGGGACTGGAACAGAAAAAGGAATGATTAGCAGTAGAAGGAAGTACCCTCCGCCATGCACATCATAGCTGCTTTTGGAGTAGGAATCTAGACGTTGCTAGTGGCTACTGCATAAATCACTTTCTGGAAGAAAGCTCCATGACGTACACTAGCTGTGTCATCGAAGGGTCTAACATTAATGATTGTCCGTTCCTGAAGAATATTAATGAAAGAGCCAGGCCTCTTTTCACCTGATAAAAGCCCACTGCTAACCTGGCCGACTGAACCACATTTCAACAGGAATTTACCAAATATCAGTGCAGGCTTGGGGCTGAATGTCATTCAAACTTTTTTTTTCTGTAAACAAGTTAGCCACCATTGTGAATCACTGGCAGTACAGAAGACGTGCCTCAGCCCGCCCACGCGTCGCGTGCGCCTGCACAGTAAGGACGCCGTCGTCTGCCGCGCTATTGACCGACGCCGGGCGTCGCCGAACGTCTCGCCTCGGGCGTCTGTTCTGAAGCGTTTACATCACGTCTCCAGACACTTGGCGCTCACCTGCACACTTTCTGGGCACGACGCTGCACATCAGTGACCAGGCTAGTGCTGAATCGGCTTAGAATAGGGAAACACGAATAATCAACACAACGGTAAATAATCTCACACTTTTGTATATCAAAGACTTCAAACATGGTGCACTAAACATTTCCTTAATCAGACTGAGAACGTATCCGTCCCATCGCCTTTGCTTTCAGGTACCCTTACAGACAAATAATTGTAATGCAGCATTCCAGTTACTCCATGAAGTAAATTACAAATATGTTGCAACGATCTGTCTGCAAGGTCCGCAACTCGGATCCAATCAACCAAGAATTTTCACTGGTGTACCTTCACTATGCAGATGGCAGTGTACACAACAGCACTGTATCTAGATGCAACTTAATAATTTTGAATGCATTATTAATGAGTGTGGCTCGATGGCAGAGCTTTTGTCGGACTGCAAATACAAATGTTCTTGTTTCAGTTTCCAGTTGATCGTAGGACCTTTTCTGTTGGGTGTCACTTTTTTCACGCCTGGCGTTATTCTAACCACCAGAGAACCGGCAGATTGCATCGTGTTCGGATTTCATATCGAACTGTACGTGCATCCTGCAAATGGCTCACAGATCAGTGGAATACAAAGAGACAATTCTTAACAAAGGGCTGTTATGTTCAACCCAACCTTCGGCTTGAGGAAGACTTCTCCTTTTATTGGGTTTCAGCGTCATTGACTGTTACTCGTTTTCCGATTTCTGTCTTTTAGATCAATTTGTCTGGAGTACGTATTTCATGTTACTATACGCTCTGATTTTGACACGAATCTTACAGTGACACAAAGAGTACTGAATCCGAGCTGTGCTTTGCCCCATTGAACCCATTGAAGAACACATTGTGTATATGGTAATATAATATGATAAATACACACACCCAAGAACATTTACAATACTCAACGTGTTAAAAATTTAGGTTCTATATTAAAACTATACAAGATGTTTAAGAAAAGTCACATATTCCTACACGAGACAGTATTGGTCAGAACTGAAGAAAGTTTTGTTTAATTACATGTCTGGAAAGGAACACGTGTTGAGATATTGGCCGATTTACTTGTATCGAGCCAGCGTCTTATTTACAGATGCTGCACGATTCGCAAGATATTGCATAGTAAATTAATACAACATGCATGTGTACGCTGCTGCAAATACTCAAGAAATCGTGAAGCGAGGAATCGGGATAGCTTCAGTCTAATGTATGGATAGCAATTGTCAAAGACAGATAGAAAGCGTCATACACTTTGCTAAACAGACTAACAGGTGCTGTGTATCATATATTTCAAAGCGATGAATTATCAGCGCTATTGGAGAATGATGCTCTTGCAGAAATATAACGACCGTGACATCAGCGCGAGGGGATACCACACAATTTTCTACAAATCGTGCGATGGTATCTCACGGCAACGTTTTATGAGCGATGGATTGGTCGAAGAGGTCAGGTAGCATGGCTTACTGGATCACCTGAGCTGAATTCGTTGACAAAAGCGTTGGGTATGCCTAGCCCACTGACAGCGAGCTAACATAACAGGAGCGTGTGAACAGTGACGCAACCCGAACGAAGCGAGGTGCGTTTGAAAGAGTGCGTGATTCACTGCGTAGAAGTGCTGAAAGATGTGTGAGGATGTTTTGTAACGACATGTAATTCTGTCTATAGTGCCTACTGCGTAACAGGGGGATGGGAGTGAGGTGACAGATTGGCTCATATCGCAAAAAAATGGTTCAAATGGCTCTGAGCACTATGGGACTTAACATCTGAGGTCAGCAGTCCCCTAGAGCTTAGAACTATTTAAACCTAGCTAACCTAAGGACATCGCATACATCCATGCCCGAGGCAGGATTCGAACCTGCGACCGTAGCGGTCGCGCGGTTCCAGACAAACGCCTAGAACCGCTCGGCCACGCCAGCCGGCCTCATATCACAACAGGTATTAATGTCTGACATACGGTTGTAGGAATTTTTCTCCTAGGATTGAGCAATAGACCTCCATATCCAGACCCGGTGATGCCTATGGGCTGAGAACTACAAAGCGGCCGGTTGTTACCGTTGGGCATTCAAGGCCTGCTCGGAAGGTGGGTTTCTTTTTTTTTTTTTTTTTTTTTTTTTAGTTGAGCATCTGGTAAGAATATGTGGCACTTTTTTAAACAATGTGTATATTGTGAAGATACAGTCAAATTAATTTACTTCGTAGACTAATTATGTATGTTTGAAATCCTAAGGGAGCAAGCTGCTGAGGTCATCTGTCCCTAGACTTACACACTATTTAAACTAACTTCGGCTAAGAGCAACACACACTCGAACCTCTGGCGGAAGTGGCCGCGTAATCCACGACATGGCGCCTGTAACTACGAGGCCACTCCGCGCGGCGTAGACTAATTATATAGCACAATAGCTCTCTTACCTCTATACGATTTTCTTTGTAGTACATTGTGTTTAATATTTTGTAATGATCCAGACAAATGTACTGACGGCCGCGCGGAGAGGCCGCGTGGTTTGAGGCGCCATGTCACGGATTGCGCTGCCCCTCCCGCCGGAGGTTCGAGTCCTCCCTCGGGCGTGTGTGTGTGTGTGTGTGTGTGTGTGTGTGTGTGTGTGTGTGTGTGTGTGTGTGTGTGTGTTTTTTTTTTTTTTTTTGTTCTTAGCATAAGTTAGTTTAAGTAGTATGTACGTCTAGGTACCGATGACCTCAGCAGTTTCGTCCTTTAGGAATTCACACACATTTGAACATTTTTGAAATGTACTGTGTCTTTCATTGTGTGACATAATTGTATCTGGAGAAATAGATTTTGCTGAAACCAATAAATAAATGAAAAAAATGTAATCTGGAAGGAAATGGGTGTACAAAGATTAGGTGAAGACTACATATATGTTGCTTGTCCTCTCTGTGGTGCACAAACAGAAGTGCGTACAGTTTGGCGCAAGCATTGACGATCTTTTTGATTTACCCCGCCAGGCATCTGGAATTATACTGGAAAACCTCTATATCTGTTCAAGTCACACAACAGACTCGTGTTTCAACCGAAACACATTTTACTGAAAATCGAGTGAACAAATTCAGACGGCTTTATTACTGTATTAGATATATATAAAGTTATCTCCAGTAATATTTTGAGACTTTACTTTTGACTGCTTGCGCCAAAGCAGTTACCTCAGTGCAAGATGAAGGCACGTTAGGCTTTCTGGCGAAAATCAAAAGGCAGCTAACTGGGACACACGGCGCTCTCTGTGCAAACGTTACCGTTGATTTGGGAACGTAGCAACCGGAGGTTAGCGCAGAGCAGTAGGAACAACGCCATTGCCTTCGACGCGGAGCACGTGTCGCGGGATGGAGAGCTGGAAATGAGCGTATGGCGGCCATAACGCGCGCAGCCGGGCAGATTCCATCTGCGAAGATAGCCCAACGGCGCTGCCCCGGAGATTTAATACGGGCCGCAATTAGCCGCCGCGACATTTGCATTGGTTAGCGGGCAGCGCATGCGCCGCTGCACACGGCAATATTCATGAGCCCACCTACCCCGGCGCGGCTCGGCGCCTTACTGCACACAGCGCGGCGCGACGTGGCGTGGCGTGGCCGGGGCCCGGGGCCGCTATCGCTCGCTACTGTGCACACGCCGCCGCTCCTGAATATTCCTTTGCGCACGCATAGTAATGCGATCGCGCTGCCAAAGCGGCCGAACATACACCTGTCCCCGTCGCAAACACGACCCCTGCAAATGGGACGCCTAGTCGCGATTCGCGCTCGAACGGGCAAAGCCTACAGTTGCAGCGAAGCGGTACTGCTGCTGCCACTGGGAATACGGAGCAGCCTTACGTCATGCGTAAACAGAAACGGGAGAGGCGGTTTTAAAAATCATTTGCGTGCCATTGGACGTGAAAGTAACTTCACAATCTCGGAACGTTATGCTCTAATGAGAGTTTTCTAAGGAGATAAATGTGCTGATATCAGAACAACGAATAGTACAGCACCTGAAAAGGGGATTTACATCAAAGCTGGAGATACAGCACGTTAGTGCCATCAATTTTGGATACGCACTACATCTAGCTACTCAGAGTGACTCAGCTGCCACCATCCTTATGTATTATACATCCCGCAACACCTTCAAATTGCGCGCGCAAGATTTTGACATTCTTTCGCTCGCTACGTGCCCACTATTAGTCCTAAAGGAAAGTATGAACAGAACTTTTTGTGGGAAATTTAAAGCAGTTAAGTTTTGTACTGGGATACGTGTTTGTCGGAGGCCACGTTTTTAGAACTGTTCAAGGAGAACGCATTTGAAGGACACTTTTGTAATTTTTGTTTTAATAATTCGAAAACTATGGCTCCTGGCGAAAGCGCATCCCAGAACAAAATATATCTATATTAAATTTTCTACAAATAAAATCTTGTTCATTTTTGTTCTGTAGGAGTAACAATTTGCACGTAGTGAGAGAGAGAATATGAGAATCGTGCATATGGTATTTGAAAGTGTTGCGGATTGCATAAAACCCAATGATAGGGGTAGCTGAGTCACCCTGTATCCTACAGTAAGAGGAAACACGTCTAGATTAAAGTTTCGCAAATCCAACTCATTGTGGTGGCCCCAGAGATATTACTGAGAGCGTCTTCGTTTCCTTGATACAGATTTTAGAGATGTGCATTGTATTTGTCCTCAAACTTATCATCGTTTAAGGAGTACGAGCTTTAACATTCAATGCTATACCAGGGCGTATAATATCAAACTGTATGAAAACATTCAATATCGAAAGAGGTCATTCTCTCTGACTGAAAGTTATCGTTCGAGCACAGAAGAAGAGAATGATATAAAAACATCACTTACTCAGACACATGACAGATTAGAAACGCCGGCCGAAGTGGCCGTGCGGTTAAAGGCGCTGCAGTCTGGAACCGCAAGACCGCTACGGTCGCAGGCTCGAATCCTGCCTCGGGCATGGATGTTTGTGATGTCCTTAGGTTAGTTAGGTTTAACTAGTTCTAAGTTCTAGGGGACTAATGACCTCAGCAGTTGAGTCCCATAGTGCTCAGAGCCATTTGAACCATTTGATTAGAAACGAGCGGATCAACTGGATGAAGACTTCAGTCGCGAAAGCTATGAAATTAACTTGAGAAGAACTTAAGGTCGCCAACTGTCACATACAGAAATGGCAAGGGAGTGAGTAATTTAGTGTGTCGAAGTTTATGTTAGCAACAAAGTAACGAACTGTCGCGTCCATATGTGTTAGTTTACATCCAAATTTGATGAAACATTGTCTGGCTGTTCATGATGGTCTGTTGCACTGGTTGCACTAGTCGTTACAACCAAAAAGGACAACTAACTACTCCAACATTCGCGAATTGTGATCAGGAAGATCTGTCGACAGGCCTTCCGTGTTCGTTCTAATTTCTCCAGCTTTACCGGTACAGTCTGTTAGCGATGTCTCAGTAGCCATTAGACAACGTGAGAGAGCAGAATGGGGGCGCTCCGCGGAACTCGCGGACTTCGAACGTGGTCAGGTGATTGTGTGTCACTTGTGTCATACGCCTTTACGCGAGATTCCACACTCCTAAACATCCCTAGATCCACTGTTCCGATGTGATAGTGACGTGGAAATGAAGGGACACGTACAGCACAAACGTGTACAGGCCGACCTCGTCTGTTGACCGACAGAGACCGCCGCCAGCTGAAGAGGGTCGTAATGTGTAACAGGCAGACAACTGTGGTTCAAATGGTTCTGAGCTCTATGGGACTTAACTTTTGAGGTCATCAGTCCCCTAGAACTTAGAACTACTTAAACCTAACTAACCTAAGGACATCACATACATCCATGCCCGAGGCAGGATTCGAACCTGCGATCTTAGCGGTCGCGCGGTTCCAGACTGTAGCGCCTAGAACCGCTCCGCCACTCCGGCCGGCGCAGACAACTATCCAGACCATCACACAGGAATTCCAAACTGCATCACGATCTTTTGCAAGTACTATGACAGCTAGGCGGGAGGTGAGAAAACTTGGATTTCATGGTCGAGCGGCTGCTCATAAGCCACACATCGCGCCGGTAAATGCCAAACGACGCCTCGCTTGGTGTAAGGAGAGTAAACATTGGACGATTGAACAGTGGAAAAACGCTGTGTGGAGTGACGAATCACGGTAGACAGTGTGGTGATCCGATGGAAGGGTGTAGGTATGGCGAATTCCCGATGAATTTCATCTTCCAACGTGTGTAGTGCCAACAGTAAAATTCGGAGGCTGTGGTGTTATGATGTGGTCGTGTTTTTTTTTATGGAGGGGGCTTGCAACCCTCGTTGTTTTGCGTGGCACTGTCACGGTACAGATCTACATTAATGTTTTAAGCACCTTCTTGCTTCCCACTGAATGAAGAGGAATTCGGGGATGGCGATTGCATCTTTCAACACAATGGAGCACCTATTCATATTGCAGACCTGTGGCGGAGTGGTAACACGACAATAACATCCCCGTAATGGACTGGCCTGCACAGAGCCCTGAATCCTATAAGACACCTTTGGGATGTTTTGCAACGCCGACTTCGTGCCAGGTCTCACCGATCGACAGCGATACCTCTCCTCAGTTCAGCACTCCGTGAAGAATGGGCTGCTATTCCCCAAGACACCCTCCAGCACCTGATTGAACGTATGCCTGCGAGAGTGGAAGCTGTCATCAAAGCTAAGTGTGGGCCAACACCATATTGCATTCCAGCATTACCGATGGAGGGCGCCACGAACTTGTACGCCATTTTCAGCTAGGTGTCTGGATACTTTTGATCACATAGTGTATATGTAAAAGTGGTACTGTAGACAGCATGAGTCATCGTACCGTGAATCAGAATGTTACTGAAATGTGGGCTGGTGTGTTCGCGCCAAAGAATCAGAGAGAAGTTGTGCCAGGAAGAGGCCGACACGCGCTGTTCTGCAGGCGGAAGAGCCTTTTGCGACAACGACAGCGGCGGCAGTATACGAGCGCCTGTGAGCCGTGGTCGTGGTCTTGGTCGTGTGGCGAAAGCCGGGGGCGGCGAGATAGCGCCGGCCTGCCACCAGCGCCGGCTGCGAGCTGCGCCGCGCTGCGCTGCGGCTTATCGCTGACACCGGGATAATTAAATTTGTCGGCGTGATTTATGTCGCCAAGGCGAGCCGCGCCGCTGGCTGCTGCGAGGGTGAGCCGCGCTCCCTGGCGGGGCCGCCGTCTTAAGAGGGCCGCACGCTGATCTATGGCTCCCCAGGTACCGCCAGCCTGCCGCCCGGCCACGAGCCGCCCATTCGACAACACAAAAATGAAGAAATATAGTTCACGCCGGGATTGAAGGGCTCGCGCAACTCGGGGACGAAATGCCGCAGATCGAATGATGGGCGGGACTGTTTCAGAACGATTTTCTCAACTTGTGATCATTGGTGATCACAAATCAATTCGACTACTTAATAACAGGACGACACGTTGCTGAAAGTGGACGTATAATGCCGCAGGTAACGAGCAAAAGTTATTTATACATACCGAGTGGTTATAATAAAAGTGCAGTTACTCAGGAAGGTCCAGTGTGGGCTGTAATTATAGTCTGGTAGTGAAACTTTGTAGCTATGCTAATGCGTTAATGCGGTACACATTTACACTGGAAAATAATTAGTTCCAATTTTGCCCACCAGGTGCAAATCCAGCGCTGTTCAGCACCTCGTCGACGTCTCCGGAGCTCATATTGAACGAACTGTGTTACCTACGGCTATTAATGAAATAAACATTATACGTTTCTCACTTGTCTGACCTTTTCTGCCCACGTCCCGTTACCATCCGTATTATGTGGAAAAGTCTCTATACGTCTTTCTTGCATACACAGCGCAAGATTTGCACCTAGTCGCCACAATCGAAATTAATTTTTTTGCGGCCTTAAGTCGGTTCTCCATTAACGAATTTAGAGAACCTACCAGCGTTTCTTGCCATATGATAGTTACTGCCCACAGGGGCTTCGTGGGTAGCTGCACTTTAATTACAACCATCCGGCACTTATCTCGGTTCATTCATTAGCACAGGACTTGAGTTTGGGAGAAACTTGTTTCAAATGATGTCCCTCTGGCCAACTTGCTCCTAATATTGGATATGAGGCATTGCTACGCTTTTGCCAAACTGATTAAGTAACAGCTGCTATTTAATCGACTAATAACAGTCGCATAATCCCTATCTTCAAGATGAAAAGAGGCTGGACAAAATAAGCAAAGAATGGAGCTTATTTCTTAAAACAGACTGAAAATTGAAAGTTTAATAAAATATTTCAACAATGTTAGGCCAAATTATGCATAGAACATACCTGTAAGTGATCTCCTGTTAACTCAAATTCTGCTGAATTAATGTAAGTCATCAATTGCCGCAAAAAGGAGTTCAGTTTTTGTAAAATCTGAAGTGATAAACATGTACCCCTTCGTAGAAATGAGTTGAAGTTCAACGTAACTTCTGTAAAGGACTAAACTTTACACGCGTTGAGTAAGCATAGCACTGGACAGGCGTTGTGGAGCAAGTAAATGATAATACTATTTGAATTAAGCATGTTTTATTTGTTAAGTAAATTCATAACAACTGCATACTTAGTAATTATGAATATGATCAAACAATTCTACATGGAAGATGTTTTCAACCAACAGTGTAACCAACGCGTCTGTGTCTAGTTTGCTATACTTTGACGACTTCATTAAATATAGAAAAGAAAAAGAAAAGATTATCGAGTTAATAGTGTGAAAGATGTTTTGTGCAAAGAATGTGAACCATTTCGTTGAAATTGTGAATAATTAATTGTAAGGTAGCGCATAAAAAATTCACGTAGTTACATCTGTGTCAACAATCCGTAAACCATCAGAAGGTGTGTGGCGAAGTATACTCCTGGTACCACCAGCTAACCTTCGCTTCCCTGTTCCAATCGCGAACGGTTGGCAATGTTTGGGACACAGTGCAAAGACACACAAAAAAAAGAACTGTGGGACAGAGTAAAGGGGTGAGACATAGCAGCCGCGAACAAACACGATGAGAACATGACATACCAATCAGATATACGGACCAGATTTGTGTGTGTGTGTGTGTGTGTGTGTGTGTGTGTGTACTCAGTTTTCTAATAGTCTCTCGATGGGTAATTAAGAAGGAGCTGTTCCGCTTGAAGACAGTATCTACCAGAATAAATAGTAGTGACTGTAGACGACTTCACTCACACTCTAGGCGGGCTCGGACGACATTGCTTCTTGAAATTTTTCCTTGACCAAAGAGGATCGTGCAAAGGCGGTGTTACGAACTGATGGTATATGTGTCAACCCGCAGTCGACAGACAGTTATACAGTACTAGGCGGAACCTCCTTCCTTTTCCGTTATAAATCAGCTTGTGGTATAAACAAGTTTCTTCTTTCTATGTAATAAATGATCTGAAAATAATCAGCCAATCAGTTGTAGGTATAAAGGTTTATTAGCAACCCTTGACCATGGTTTCAACAATTGAAAAATCGTGTTCTTCAAAAGAATATGGACGCGTAAAATCATATATTGGCGACGACGAATTTCAGAGCACAGCACCTCATGACAAGCAACACAGAATGTGTGACCTTCAGTGAAACCACATACAAACCATTATAAACACTCCCATTTGAGCTGGGCTAATCGTAAAAGTTTTCACATTAAAACGTATATGGAATTAAAAGCCAGTAAAACGGGTCGTACGTAGCTGGTGCCATGCGGCGACTCTATGGAGTACTCCTTTCTTACCATTCACTATTTTAGCGAGATTTAATTTTTTAAAATATTTGTAGCTATCATATACTATTTCTGACTTACGTGGAATTGTGTGAAATCTTAATCATCGTTTGGTATTCACGTGATGAAAGTTTTGATGACAGTGAGACCCGGCAGACTCATCTCTCGAGCGACTGGTAAGCTCGGGGCGGCGTCGGCGACAATGCGAGCCGCACAGCGCTGCATATTAAAATCAATACGGCCACATTAGCTATTCATAAAAGTTCATATCGCGGAGAAGTCGCGGAAGAATGGGGAAGTGGGTGTCTGCATTAGAGAGAAGATAACGGCTACCCGCAGGGGCGCGAGACGGCGGACGTCGCATGTGGGTGGAAGAAGGGGGGAGGGGGGGGGGGTGGAGGCGGGGGCGCGAAGTGGAGAAGCGCGCGTGAGAAAGAGGGGGGGGGGGGGGCAGGGAGCACGGAGCCTCATATTGTATTACGGGCCTGCATATTTTATAAGCTTGCGCATACATAGAAATGATGGTAATAGAGGGTGCGGTTCAAACACGGCGCATATGATGAGCGTTTGCTTATGCGGTGGCCGTGTTTGCATTCGGCGTATAATATAAGGTCGGGGCCTACTGCTCGCCGGGTACAGTCGGGGCGGCTGAAAAAGCGTCCGGTTCCGGCGCGGCGGACGCTAGCGTATGCGACCGCACGCGGGCGCACGCCTGAGTTATGCGCCCGTCGCGGCGAGCGTATTTCACGGCCGCTTCTGTATTAGCAGGGTCGCGGCCGCGCTCACCGGAAGCGATGAACGAAGCGCCGATTTATGGCGCGGTTTCCGTTTTACGCCGCTTGCGGAGTGCTTCGGAACGCGCACTTTGCGGCCCGGTGACGTCATAATCTGAGCAATGTTTGTGATATACACCGCGGGAGAGGGATCTTTGCCCTACAAAATATCTACATCATTCTCTAACGTAACGTTACTGAATTTACCCGCATCCACATTTTACGCACCTATTCTACATCCCGACGCATCTGCAGTAATGTTTATCGGTTTGAATTGGTGCTTGGGCATTTATAATTAACCTACTTCAATCTACACACTCATATCCAATTTCTTCTGGCGTCCTTGAAGACACGCCGAATTTAAGAATTTTTTAAATTTTTTTTTATTTTTTTGCACAGAGCTGGCGAAGTTTATTTCCATTGTTCTAATTTGTACAACGGTATCACGTTGTAGCGATAGTGCTTCACCTTAGTTGGTATCATAAAGTAGGCTTCTTAACTCGTAACCAAAAGAATTAATTCTAACGCAAGCGTCTTCTGGTGGCAAGTAGAGAAAAAGAAGTTGCGGTTCAAATTTGCTTTAGTGTTAGATTAGCTTCAGGTCACTTCCAGAGTTAACGGCAGGACAACGGGATCTGTACTACTCTGAAGTAAACGTAAAATTGGACGAACTGTATCCCAAGAATAAAATGTGTTTTCTATACAGTCATCTCGCTGAAGTTTGGGGAGCCGAACTATTTCGGAAATCGGAGGTCAAGCATTAGAGTCACGCAGCAGCAAGTGTGTGGATTTAAAATGTCACTGAATTTGTCCTACGTACACAGTAGAAAAGAATTCGTAATCAACATTAGCTTGGCAAGTATTGCGAAAACGAGAATACATACTTTAAAAAAATAACAAAAAATAAATTTTGAAAGAGAAATATAATGTTTGTGAGGAAAACATCTAGAAAGAGGGAGAAAATTGTCATAGAGGTGTTACTACAAGAAAAAAAATTGAAATTTCAAAAAATAAATAAAATAAATAATTTACAGTTTCCTGTGATGCAGGGAAAGTTATCAGTTAAAACTGCTTGTTTCCGTCGTATGTTGCTTCTCATTTTAGCTTTACTGTCGACGCATGCTGCTATGGGAGAATTTAAGGTTACGCTTATAGCTGGTTTCTAGTATGGAATCATCATTTCTCCTTGCTTTAAACTTACAATCTGCAAAAGCGTTTTACGAAAGATGAGCCGATAAGTACCGACTTATTCCTAGTAAACGAGGTAAGTTATGGTAAATGCTATCATGTAGCGACCCTAACCAGAATATATGGTATAGAAACCAGAATAACGCTTCAATACACAAAAATAATACCATGATTCATTAAGGTGCATGTGCAAAAGTGTATTGTTTTCTCGATTAATGTCAATAAAACAAAGTACAGAGAACCACAGTTCTTATACATTCCTCGTACGGTGATGACACGGTCACAGATGTGTAATAGCGAAAGGAAATAAAATCTAATAACATCGAAACCGGAAGAGAACTATATAACGCCTACGGGTGATATGCAGAACTTTTACAAAAATATCTGCTCCCGTGAAATATGTCTCTCAAAACACTGCCCAACAGCAAACAAATAATCGAGATTTTTTCACTAAGCACTTCTTATTACGAGCATCAAACTTTTTTCTTAATCAATTCTGCAACAATGCATTTAATTATAAATGTTAACAAAACCACCGCAGCTATACCTCAGGTGCGTTTATTACGCCACATCCGCCATACACCGGCATTTTTCAGCCATGACGCTGGTACATTTCTGTTACTTTGCGAAAATCATTACGGAGACTGTTGGTGAACTTTGAGGTCAGTTGAAGATGTTCAATATGGAAGTATGATTGTGGCCGTTTATGTCATCGGCTTTTGAAAGAACTGGTATGGGGGACAGCGTGTGACAAACAAATATTTGCGGCTTAAGTATTTGTACCTTGCACCATGATATTTCTAGCGCAGTTTATTGCCGGGAATTGCCTTGTGTCACTCTCTGTAAGGCACGGATTTCTGAGCATGTTGGTATTTTCTGTCTCGCCTGTGTCGTGGAAAGCTCGGCCCTCGGCACAATGGGAGTCGTCGCAGTCACCTTTCTGGCTGACTGTCCATAAAGGTTCGCGACGCCTTATTAAGGCGGCGAATGGAGAAGGGGAAGTTCCCAGCTGTTAAGTGACGCTCCGCTGGCAAATAAAAGTCTCGATCGTAATTTATCGACCATTAAAAGCCTTCTTCGTTGCTAGCAGCCTTACACAGACTCCACCTTTCTTTACAAACGCACAGCGGACGGCGCAGCCAACAACGTGACAAGAGCATATTTTGTGACGTCTGTTAGGTGACACAGTAGTCACTGTGGTTAAAGGGTGCCTCTTCCCTGTCGCCGTGGCGTGCGTTACACTCTCGTGTGTCTGATGTACCCGCGACAGGAAGGAAGGAGGTAAGACAAGCGATATATGCATTAACGTGTAAACTGGCTTAAAAGCGGATAAGAAGATGTGTTGTAAGGACATTCTGCTTTGCCGGCCAGGGTGACCGAGTGGTTCTAGGCGCTACAGTCTGGAACCGCGCGACCGCTACGGTCGCAGGTTCGAATCCTGCCTCGGGCATGGATGTGTGTGATGTTCTTAGATTCGTTAGGTTTAAGTAGTTCTAAGTTCTAGGGGACTGATGACCTCAGAAGTTAAGTCCCATAGTGCTCAGAACCATTTGAACCATTCTGCTTTCAGTTTGTTGATGAGGTCAATGTAAGCCATAGATAGCTCAGCTGTCCTGGCATTAAATGACGGACTAACCCGAGTTTTCCTTGTATGATCGTCTTAGTGGCAGATGTGACTGTGTCCTTGAGCCTCCGTGGCTGACGAGTAAAATAATACTGACACTATACTTTAAGTCATTAAAAAGGGACTTTTTTTATCAACGGACTGTGTCAAATGCTGCTACAGGTTTTTCGATATATTGACGACAGTGTACTAGTACTATGCGATTTATTTGTTGTGGAATGTTTTAAGCCTCTACACAATAACGGAGGAAAGTATATGTGGCGGTGAAATAATGGATGTGGTGAACGGAACTGCACTACGTCATCGTCCGGACTACAGAATAAAGTGACACTATTGTAACAGCAAGGGGAAATGCTGTTGTGATTTTTTTAGTTCATGCTTTCTATGCTTTGTTTGTGGGTGCCGCTTGCCTGCTGCCCGCTGTATTTCAGCGCAAATGAAGCATCCTGTATCACCAAAGACGAGGAAAGTACTAAACAAACGATACCTCTGCGCAATCGTCTGTGAATAAAACACGTTTCTCTATTAACTTTTAAAGCAGCACGTTTCTTGGAACCGAACAATGTGGCAAAGTGGTGAAGAGGCTGATTCATATTACGAAGGAGCGGAACTCAAATTGCCATTCCTCTACCTTTCGTTCTTCTGTGGTTTCCCAAAAACACTTCAAACCAGTACTTGCGTCGTTTCTCCACTTGAGGAGCAGCGTGTATCCATCCTCCCTTCCATCGGTCTTGAAAGGGTACCAAATCTACGGGATCCAGTTCTTTGGGAGACGGGAATTCGTTTGGTTCTGTGGTGCCAACAGTTGGAGCTTTCCGTTTCTTGGTGATAGGTAGAATTGTGGACAACCAAATTAGGTTGAATTTTAGAGAATATAAAACGTGAAATTAATTTCGACGACAGCAAGCATTTGCGTAAGGAACAAAAAGTAATCAGCAACACGGATGAAAATGTTAAGTAACGCTTACACAAATAGTATTTTGATAAAATATGGTTAAGTAATTAAAGGCAACACTCATTGCCGATAAGAAATAGCACGTGCCCTATCCTATGTTTCAGGTAATTTTTTTCTGATTTTAATGGGGAATATTCCAAAATGATACTAAAAATACTACTGTAATCATAGTGAGCAGTGAGGGCAGCAAACTGTTAGGGTTGAAATGCTTGCCTAATAGGCAGTGCTAAATTACGGACTTTGTTCCTTCTTGGTTACTGAATGTAAACCATGTGCATACTACACTCTATTGAACTGCAATGAAGAATAATCATATTATATTAAAACTGAAACACAGGCACAGGATAGGCATTCGGCACCTGGTACAGCTCTTAACCTTCTCTGGTTTACCTGTATATTAGTTCTTCTCACCCACTAAAATAATTTCCAACTGCCTATAACTAAACTAACAACCGCTAATATCCACTGGAACATAGGACGCAGTAGGTGTGGAAGCTCACTGTCTGTTGCCGAGTTTTTCAGTCGGAAAAAACTGAGCTCATTTATTACCTTGTTGTCCGTCTGTCTGATTGTTAAAAACCGTTTTTATCAGCAATGGAGGACATAGCAAGTTTAAATTTTTGTCACTTACGAAGGTCTATGGTCCCTTGGCACTGCGAAAAATTGAAGTTTCATAAACAGTACAATCAAAAAATGCTTCTGTTTACGTCACATATTTTGATATTCGGAAACTCACTCATTACCATCTATAGGTTATTTCCCATTGACGTATAATCATAAAATTTGGAAGAAGCAAACCTTCAAAGTACAAGAATAGTAAAAAAAAATTAACACGGACCTGCAATTTTTTTTTTTTTTGTAGCCTCACTCTCCAGGAGACGCTTATACCAAATCTCTCTCTCTCTCTCTTTCTTTCTCTCTCTCTCTCTCTCTCTCTCTCTCTCTCTCTCTCTCTCTCTCTCTCTCTCTCGCTATGCTCCGCAATATGGGACCGAAATTTTATTCGCTCGCAAAATACGTCAGCAAAATCACGGTGAAGGCGAGGGACGACAAGGGCCACCGTCCAGCGCTCCTTGCGGGAAGTGGAGGAAGCGATGCGTAGGGAAAGCAGGGGTCCGGCGTCCGGGCAACGCCGGCGATTGATCGGTCCCGCGCTGGCCGGCACTATTTCATTTTAACGGTCCCCGAGGAGGCTGCGCGACCGGGGATTCCATTAAACTGTTTCTCTGTGCGCGCTCCCAAGTTTACTTTTGCGCCCGAGCCATTAGCCGGCCGCTGCGGCGGCGCCGGCGCCGGCACCGCCCAAAGTGGATTGATGGACGCAGCGCAGCCGGGCCAGCCAAATTCACGAGATATACTAAAAGAACTTTTCTCCGGAATTGGTTTAATCTTGTTTCTTGTGATGGCTTTTACCGAAGTCCAGTGATCTAACACGCACGGAAGGGAAGGGTAACTACTTTACAGTCGGCAAGGAAAGAGCGAAAATTCCGACCGAAAGGAAAGAGCGCAGAGGTTCGAGAGCGGCGGGTGAGTGGCTGGTCGAGGAAGGGGGGGGAGAGGGAGGGGTAGGGGTGGAAGGGAGGAGAGGGGAGGAGAAGGGTGTTACGGGAACGTGCACGCCCTCGCCACTTCTTAGCAAAGCCGCAGGAAAAGAGGAGGAAACGACGGCGCGAGTAATCCATTTGTCTGGACACTGCAGGCTCTGCTCCGGAGGCGTTCCAGGCCTCAGTTGTTGGTACTCTTTCCCAGAGTTTCCTACACAAGGGTTCTGAAAGTAATATACAGAGTATGCTCCCGATACGTACAATATTCTTAAACCACCTAGTTTTAAACTAGCAGTTCTATCCAACAAACCCAGGTTGAAAACCGAAAAAATTTTAGTATCAGTATTTATAAATTACTCATGAATTCCCTGAAGGTTACAAACCGAGTAAAAACCAAATTCAATTACACACGCTTTTTCTTGCAGTAACGCAATCGTTGGACCACAAGCCTTTTTCGACTAAAATCTTGTCATTTCCAGTGCAGAAAGCAAAGTTCACTTCAATCTCTTTTATCGACTTGGATGAAAGGGACCACTGTTGTGTCAACAACGAAGAAGATAATCTCTTATTATCGGGATTTAACGAGTTACACACGGACATTAACGTCCCTGAAATATGGCCTTAATATAATTATATGACTGTTGTAATGTTTAGAACTATTTGTTGTTGTTTGTACTAGGTAGCGATTATTATGCAAGTAAAAGCAACAGGTTTGAATGCAGCGTTGAACTACAGAAATTTTGTCGCAGAATGAACTTCTAAGGCTGTTATGTCAACCGTTCTCATTTACTCTCAATGAAATGAGCAAAGAATTTACGTAGTCTTCAAGTTCCTAAGGCCTTCGCTGACTACGTGGTTTTATTATTACAAAAAATTAAAATATATGATTTGCTGTCGCCTCACTAATATATAAATAGAGAAGTTAACGGAGCCAATTTCAATTGAATTATTGTTCTTCCACGTGCTTTTGTGTTTCGTTCATCAAAGGATGATAGCAAACTTGCTCTGGTACAGTCAAGACAATGTGCATTGGGAATCTGTCTGCTGGCAAGACGTGTACTTCAGACAGATTTCGAAATTTCTATGAAGTAGGAAGAATTTTACACAAAACTTCATTGAGAATGAGAAGTATGGCACGAGGATAGCCCGGTAATGTCTTTCTTATTAATTATTATCCCCTTTCGGCGTTGATTAGCGCTAAATACGGTGCACAAGATAGTAAATCATAGTCGCTTAAGTTTTTTAATATATTATCAAGCCGTTGTAGCTGCACAGAGGAAAGAAAGCGGAAAAAGATTTTTGTAAATCTTTGACGGCGGGGATGATTTTCGTGATTTCTAAAGTAGTAGTAATACTGCGTTGGAATGACTAGTTGCTGTGGACGGATAAGGACAAACAAAGTGCGAGTTTATTCTTTAACCAGAACAGCTTACATTTTTTACTCAGCAGTATGTGCAGAGACATACGAGGTAAACTGCATCATGTTAAAAGATAGACGTAAATACTCGAGAAAGTGCCTGAACTATAAATACTGTGTTCTCCATTCATGCAGCGCATAGCTTCAGAATTTTACCCAAATGAGGTTGTGCAGATTTAGATTTTCCACGTAGTGATGATTGCCAGTGACTATAGTTCCTTTGAAGACGCCTCAAACGACGTCTTTCCGAGGCCTTGTCCAGTACGAGCTCGTGACCCCACCGCAAAGGGCGGGTAGGCCTTCTCCATCTTAAAAATTTCATTGTTAAACCATTATTCGTTAGGCTTACTTCGTATACAAATTACTCGGTTCGAGAAATGCATAGCGTAATTTAGGGACCCGGACAACTGACACACCGATCCTTTTTAACATCTACATCCATACTCCGCAAGCCACTTTACGGTATGCGACAGAGGACACTTGAGGAATCATTATCATTTGCCGCCCCCCCCCCCCCCTCCATCTTCCCTTGTGTTTCGTATCCCATTCGCATACGGGAAGCACGACTTTCTCTAAGCCTCCGTAAGAACACTGTTTTTCTCTGAATTTTCCACAGCGACGGTAGCGTGACATGTATGTAGGAGGAAATATTCTGTACCCTTACTCCTCTCAGAATGCACCTTCTCGAAATTTTTACAGTACTTCCACTAAGAAACACAGCTCCTCTGTTTCTTCTTTTCCTCACCCACATGGGAGGTTTTCCTTTTCTTTACCTGCTGCCTAACAGTATGACAAGAGATGGTGATGGTACACCTCCTCCTTCCTTCTGCTTGCGACAGGGTCGGCATCGTTATGTGAATTTCGAGCAAATCTCATGCTGAAGTGTGAGAACGTGTTCTACGTGTTTGCCTAGCGCGTATCTGAGACGGGATGTGGGTACTAGCCCGGATTTACATAGTTGGGTATAAGAAACCGCCTGGAAACCCCATCCAGGCTGTCCAACTCAGCAAACGTCGTCGTAAATCCACGAGCTGGATTCGACCCCGGGCAGGTTCGACTCCCCGAATCCCGGAAGCTTCGCGTTAGGGCACTCGGCTGTCCGGACGGGTCGACTAAGGTAGACCTTACGGCGACATTATTGCAATCACCGAAGGCGTATCTTATTGTTAGGCAAGTACTGAAACTTCAAGGGTAATTAGACCTCCATTAGAAGGTAGAAAGAGATGGGAAGCACAGGGAATGTCTCCACGGTTGCTACTGATGCACAAATGGCCGGCGGGATGGCAGTAAATGGCGGCGAGGCGAGTGGCAGGTCGAGGCAGATGCCGGCGCCAGGACCGCATTCTTCGCTGCCGATGCGACGCATCGCGGCCCTAATTTGAATAAATTTTCCCCTCCCTGGCCATCTCCCACCCCGGCCGTCCCCCAGGGGTGTAATTACGGGTGGAGCCACGCCTGGCCAGTCCAGCTTAAGACTGTTAAAACAAGTGAATATAATTATGCAGCGCGGCCAGTGACGGGCGCGCGTAATTGAGCCGGCGTGGCGTGGCGGGACCCGCAAATCCTATTAAGAGATTTGCCGGGCGCGCGCGCTCGGGCGGCCGATAGCGGCGGCTAAACGCCGGCCGGCCGCGTTATCTCCAGCCGGACGGCTCAAAACGCTGCCGGCAGCGACCCGCCGCCTCCTGGAAAACGTGCCGCGGCGTATAAGAGCATCCGGTGGCCACGGACAGTCTAATGTGTCAGCAGTAACTTCTCTACAAGCACAGAAGAAAATTATGGCACGTCCGGATGCTGCAGAAGTGAAGCGAATTTCAGCTATTTCTCCTGGCTGAACCCTTTTGTTCGGTTCTACCGAGCAGACGCCGCAATATTATTTGCCCTCAACTCCTAGGTGAAATCCATAACCCGTACGAACTGTCTGACACCGCTCCAGAGTTCCTCAGTCATGTATTTTCAAAACAGACGTTCCACACATACACTTTGTTTGTACTTTATTTACTTATCGTTCGTTCTTTACAACTAGCATCGGGGTCGGAGTCCAGTTCCCAAGCAATCATTTCTACCATCAGCCAAACTGTCAGACTGGGATAGGTATCGACATTCGTCATTGTCAAAGTTCTTTGCATATTTTCCACAATTATCGCAATCATACTTATAAGGCTCAAACGCAGATTTGCCACATGAGTAACGATGCGAGATTTCTGCTGCTATTCTGCATTTGGCCATTTTCAAATACCTAGATCTACTTGTTAGCTGTATGACAACAAGAAAAATCTGTAACTGTAAATATTGCCATACCAGTTCCATGCTCTATAAAAAGAGCACTCCTTTCACCTATTACTTCTAAGCACATACGATATAGACATGATTAAAACCGTATCGGTTGGTATTGGGTCACGAGGTTAAAATCACACACAATACCAAACACAAGACCACACTCGAAGTAGAGACAACGACTAAAAAGCAGTGCTTTATGAAGAACATGTACAAGAGACTGCCACGAATTTTTGCTGATCATAAATCCCAGATCTAGGTATTTTAAAATGGTCTAAGGCTGAAATTCTACAACAGTATCCAAAATAAACTAAAAATTGGCAGTTGCTGGTGTCACGGAATCATTATTTTACTGAATAGAAATATATATGCAAACTTCGTAACATATGAAGTGTTTGATTCGGTGTAACTTACAATCGGACGGTCCTAAAGTGAAAAACATCGCTGCGAATAAGAAAGATTAATCTTAGTTTAACTGAAAATTCGAAATTGCGATAATCTTAGTTTATCGGCGCGGTTGTCTATGACAGTGCTTGAGAAATGTACTACCTGGTCAAAAGTGTCCGGAAACCAGTAGTTAATGCGGATTTGACCACCAGATCTCAGGAGAGTAAGGGAGAAGCATTAACAGTGTGGTTAATAGGGGAATGGGTCGATAAGAAGAGTTCAGTGGCTTAGAACGTGGACTAATCATTGAACGTCATCTGGGTAACAAATCCATCAGGAACATTTCGACACTTCTGAAACTGCCCAGTTCGATTGTTAGTGATGTGGTTGTGAAGTAGAAATGCGAAGAAAGAACCGCGGCTAAACCATGTCCAGGCGGACAGTGATCATCGAGCACTGCAGAGTGTACTTTAAACATTGCGTGAAATCAGCGGAAGGAGACACTAGCGAGTTTCAAAGTGCTGCCAGCCGTGTAGCTAGCACGTGAATGTACCTAGGGAGAATAGAGTACATTGGTCGAGCAGGTCTTCATAAGCCATCCTTTTCTGTAGCCAATGGTAAGCAACGCTTGAGGTGGTGTAAAGAGCGGTACCACTGGACACTGAATGGCTGGTAACGAGTGATGTGGAGTGATTAATCACGCTGCACGCGGTGGGAATCCGATGGAAGGGTTTGGCAAATCCCGGTGGGCGTTACCTGCCATCATGTGTGGCGCAAACAGTGAAGTACGGAGGAGGTAATGTTACGGTATCATGGCGTTTTTCGTGGTTAGGGTCTGGTCCTCTCATTGCGCTTAATTGAAGGAGAAATGCGAAGGGACGTTAACACACAAAATCTTCACGGTTTTCAAGCCGCGTCAATTCGGATAAAATTCGAGGTTTCGATGGCTGTCTCCGCCATCATCGTCAGGAGTAAAACTACTGACTGCCGGGGTTCGCACGATTATGGCCGCCGGCACCAATGGGAGAGGGCCGAAACGACGCGTGCTCGGAAGGTGACTTGGGCAGCTCACAACACTGTATTGTGTGGTGCGTGTAGTGAGACGCAGTTTGGAAACAACTCCTATATCAGCACGACAGTGTACCCTGCCATAAAGCAATACCTCTGCGGCAATGGCCCATGAACAGTAACATTCCGGAAACGGATTGAGTTGCCCAGAGTTCTCATTTGAACCCAATGGAACACCTCTGAAGAGCTATAATGTCGACTTCGCTGCAGATCCCAGAACCCAAGATCATTGAATGGCTCTTAGCACTATGGGACTTAACTTCTGAGGTCATCAGTCCCCTAGAACTTAGAACTACTTAAACCTAACTAACCTAAGGACATCACACACATATATGCCCGAGGCAGGATTCGAACCTGCGACCGTGGCGGTCGCGCGTTTCCAGACAGTAGCGCCTAGAACCGCTCGACCACTCCGGCCGGCCCAAGATCATTACCTTCCTTAGTTCGGCTGTTGGGGAAGAATGAGCCGTCACATTCTGATATCTCATTGAAAGTACCCCTGAGTGATATTGAAGCTGTGACAAGGGCGAAGAGTGGAGAAATGCCATATCAGTGTCCATTAATAGGTTTCTAAATACTTTTGATCCATAGTGTACACGCCGGCGACGTATTTTAAGGAAGCTGCGCTCATCGGAACTGCTTGAGTTTGAATATATCCAAAGCGTCTGCCTTCGCAGACATACTACTATCCTCCTTTTGATGACAGAGTAATGGGTACTGTAAAACTGTACAGTTAGCGCCCCTGTGTTGGTTTGCTCTTAGAACATGAGTAGCACCGTCAGATTCCTTACGAAACACGTCACGGTATCTGCAGCCGGTGCGTATCGCTGCTGTAATGCCAGCGTTGTGGGACGGAGCGGGGCGGCAACTGCTGCGTGCACCAGTGGCGCTGGCGCTGCTGATCGCGCTGTCTGTGCCCCCAGCGTAGACGCCTGGCGGGAAGTCTCGGCGTGCAGAGCCGCGGCGGAAGCCGGCGCCGACGCCGACGTCGACGCCGGAAGTGAGCATCCGTGCCTTTTAGTGCCGGGCTACGGCCCCGATTACACACCATTACCGCCTCCCGAATTAGGCTGTTTCGCTGTGAAATCGCCCCGGCCCGGAGATCCCCTCCCCGCGTTTTACAAGCTATTCGGAGTCAGTAAAATGATAATGCTCCAATAAAAGTAAAGGCGGCGGCGGTGCTGGCAGGCAGGCAGGGGAGAAAGTCGGCCGGGGTGCGTGCCCGTCTGCCGGGCCGGGGAAAGTGATTCCCTCTGCCGCTGCGGGATAGCGCCGGCTTACGGGGGCGGCGGCGGCGACGCCTGGCGTCGCGACGCCGACACGCCGGATTTCAATCGCGCAGAGAGCAGGGCTCGGGTGTGCTCCTCGTCTCCCCCAGTCGAACACAGCCGAACTGTATAATAAAGGTCTTCACCGCACTCTTCTTCAGTTTCGTAATGTTATTTTAAAAAAAAAGTTATTACCCACTGACATTTGTTTAAAATTAAGTTTGTGATAAAGTCACTAGGGACCGAAATTTTTTCTGAGTGCTCAACTTACAGTTTTCCTTTCCCTCTTTCGGAAGTCTTCCGCGGAAGTTCACAGATGGCGGCAGAAGTTTATCAACCTACAAGGGTCGTCGCAAAATGTATGGCTACCAGTTAAGCCCGATGTTTAAAGAATCGAACACCTATGTAAAAAACAGCTTCAAATGTCTGATTACTATAGAAAAGTACTGACTTGTTGAATATCTGTCTTTAGGCATGCAGCGAGGAAAAAGAATTGCGTGTGAAAAATTATGGGACTTAACTGCCAAGTTTAAATACTACTTACCCTACATTATGCTAAGGACAAACACACACACCCATGCCTGGGGGAGGACTCGAACCTCCGCCGGGACCAGCCGCACAGTCCATGACTGCAGCGCCTTAGACCGCTCGGCTTATCCCGCGTGGCTGAGAGGAAAATTACAGAATACTTTTTAAGTTATGTTTAAAGTTGGAAGTCACTAAATGCTCTAATTATGAAACACTGTATGAATATAGTCGGGGTAATCTGCGCTCCTTTCATGCAAAAGCTGGTTTTTCACGAGTATATTTGTTTACTATGTCGTATCTCCCCACATACGTGCCGTAGAACTATATAATTTTGCAAGTACATTCAGTGTCATATCTGGACACTGCCTGCAAAGCGTGTTGCGAATAGAGGCGGTACTGAACAAGTTATAAAATAAAACGTCATGCCTAATGCTGAAATTTTATTGCATGGGCATAGAAAATATAGTAAGCATTAATCCTTTTTTTTCGTTTCATTATTATATAGTGGATGTCGGCGAGAAAAAGTTACATACAAGTTTGAGACTATGCGTAAACCTTGTTGGCAGCCACTAAGTGCTCTCATTCTCAAATACTGGACGGTATTTACACGACATCAGTTATGCTGCCACGCGAAAATCACAAATTTTCGAACTGTAATGCTTGTAGTGTTAAACCATTAACGCAAGATTATACCTCTGAGTGAGTAGATTATGATCGCATTTTAATGTTTCAATGTGGTCACCAATTACGTGAAATATTGAAAGTAACACTTTTTCCTCCGGTAGCCGGTAGAAACGCAACCTGCAACTTGTACTGCGTTCCAGGATAGTCGCTTAATATTTGTCAAATACAGGGTGTACATAAAGTCCCCTAACACTTTCAATTATTTATTGCACAAGAACTAAACATTGTACAGATGTCATACATATTGCATTTTGAAGAGAAACCCTGGAAGTAGTTTGCAAAAAAAAAAAAAAAAAAAACCGTTTCGATACGCGAACCACGAGTGACCCAGTAGACGTCAATACGGTAATCGAATTCTTGCCATACACGTCCCAGCAGGGCATCGTCGACTCTGGCAGTCGCTTCTCGTATTCTCTCCCGGAGCTCTGCTACAGCACGTGGGAGAGGCGGTACATACATCAGATCTTTAATGTTCCCCACGGAAAAAAGTCACACGGAGTGGGATCTGGTGATCGGGGAGGCAATTTCATGGAACAGCTCGCTTCGTACCTGAACTCGTCATGTTTGCAAATAGCGTGGCTATCGGCAAATCACCAAACTACACTGTGACGGTATACACGAAATAAAAAACTTTCAGGTTTCTCTTCGAAATGACATATGTAATATATCTGTAAAATGTTTGGTTCTTGTGCAATAAATAATTAGAAGTGTTCCCTGACTTTATGTACACCTTGTAGAACTGAGTAACAGGACACCTTCATAAAAAATTGCAACTATCCACTTTTATCGGGGACACAGACGATTTCTCTAGGCAACATGTGACAGCTGTGAGGGCTAGTCGCGATTAGTGCCCTCATAGCTCAGCGGATAACAGCACTGCTCGCAAAATACAAGGTTCTGGGTTCCAACCTCGGTCCAGCACAATATTTTAATCTGCCAGGAAGTTTCAAAAACAGCGCATCCTACGCTCCAGAGTGAAATAATCAGTGAGGAAAAGTGTGAAAATGTCATATAGTGGTCAAACCGTATTTACATTACACATGTTAATTTTACAGACTGTTTATATGTATTGTAAGTTACACAGCCACACTATCATTGGATTGAAAGAAATTCCTCAGACTACAACTCTATAATACAGAATTGTATGGATGTGAGCGGTACACAGAGGAAAACCCATAAAATTAAAAAAGTATGTCTTTAAAAAGCAGTGTAAGTACGAAAGAAGCGCAGCGGACAGTACATAATTAGGAGTTACATGTGAAAACAGTCGAGGAAAATTTCTTTCAAATCAATTATTAGCAGAAGAAATGGCTTCTGATACATCCAGCAATACTGAAGTAGAAGTCGAAAGAAGTAGCAAAGGAAAAAAATTGTACAGGTTGAATAATATCAGAATACGTAACACCACAGGTTCTTGAGGAAGACCCTGAATGCACGAAGAATGTGGAGATAAAAAAAAAAAGATCGGAGAACGATACGATAAGGTGGAAGTCAGAATCAAATCAGTCGAAACGCTAGCTACTGTAAAGAGATCACATGTAAATACTAGCACTGTTTATGTCATCCTCATCTCGAAAGTACTTTTTATGCTTCCCTATTCAGATAATAATCCATTTATACGGACACCTCACTAGTTTAACACAATGAGTCACATTCAACAGAGCGAAAAACTAAGTTGTGTGATTAGCATTTAAAAGCTCTGGATAGAGGAATAATCCAGCCTCGCGTGACTACGAGCTGAACCACGTTCGCCCATTTATTTTCTCCTCATGCCAATCGCCAGTATATTGTCGTCGAGGCTGTAAATGCAGAACAAAGGCTGAAAGCTTTTTTTCCTGAGTTTGTAATCCACGAGTAGGAAAAATGTCTTAATTGCGTTTATCGTCAGCTTTTTCAGCACTGTGGCGTGTCGCACGCACCAAGTGCACACGGGGAGGACATGCAGTGTTATGGTTCCTACTTGAGGCAACATCAGCGGCCAGTGCCCTCCGTCTCGCTTATCAGCAGGGAAAAGTTGTAATCCTGTCTCGAAAGGCAGCGACGTGCGGATTAACAACTGTGTCGCCGATTTTGATACCAAATGACGGATTGTAATGTTCAGAATTAAGCACTGCGAAGTATTGTGATCTTATATCGCCTATCTAACGAGGAAAATAAACTTCCAACGAGCAAGGTCTTTCCTTACTTCCAGGTAAGTGCCCCGTTTAGTTTCATACAAACCGCCAATTTTTAGATTTTTTAACGGACTGTATATTAGCTAACATGGAAAACTGCAAGAATAACAGAATCTACTTGATTCACTGTGTGGGCAGCCCCTGAAACTATTTGTAAATTCATACAAACAAAATGCTCGTGGACTGTAATATTTCCAGTACATTTACGCTGAAAAGATCTAAAGGAAACAGCCACTGATGAAGATGTAAATGAAAATGGGAAAATACAATACAGGCAATCTACAAAACTGCAAATGAAGTTTTAGGAAAGAAGAGATAGGTAATAAATAAAAGCAGTGCCAAGAAAAAGGAACGGAGAAGTAAAACAAGCAAGTGAAAAGAAACGAAAGCATACAAGACATACTTCCAAACTAAAAATCTGTATCTTAAGAAGTAGAAAAAGTGAAAAGAACAACTGCCAGGAAATGAGACAAAAGGATCATGTTAAAGCATGGAATAAGTTTATAATTGGAAATAAAGGGCGAAGAACATGGGAGGCAGCTGATTGGACAGAAGCTACTTGATGATGATGAGGTCCCATACTCCGAGGAACGTAGGGGACGATGCGGAAGACTCGCACCGCCGTACTAGGCAAGGTACTAGCGGAGATGATTTGCCATTGCCTTCCTCCGACTGTAATGAGGATGAATGATGATGTTGAAGACGACACAACAACACTCAGTCATCTCGCGGCAGAGAAAATCCCTGACACCGCCGGCAATCGAACCCGGGACCCCGTGCGCGGGAAGCGAGAACGCTACCGCAAGACCACGAGCTGCGGACAGAAGCTAATTAACCAATAAACAAATCTGAAAAAGGTACTGCAAGATAAAAGCTAACAACTGAACAACGGGTAAAACACTATAAACAAGTATGATGTAGCGAGGAAGTGAAGGAGACAGAAAGAGACTGCTCTTTTGGAAATAATCTTCCCGAAGTTGACCCTATAACATTAAGATCTCTAAAAAAATAAAGATGGCATCTGAATTTCATAGAGTGAATATGGAACTTATTAAATACAGTGGTATAATATGCAAATTAAGAATTTTGCATCTACTCAGTAAGTGTTAGCAAGATTGCCCAATACCTCTCTTGGCCACAGCTCAAGTTAAAAATATATTCAAAAGAGGAGATCGCTAAAAAATGAAAATTGTAGAGGAATTAGTCTCACGAATACATGATATAAAATCTATACTAAAATAACAAATAAAAGATTAAAAACTGTTGCAGACTCTCTGATAGGAGAAGAGCGAAGTAGACTTGGAAATGGGAGATCGTGCGTGGATGAGGTCACCACCAGAGGACGAATAACAGGACAAAGAACAGAAGGATATCTGGAAAGACTTCTCGCTTTTATAGATTTTGGTAAGGCGTTTGACAGGGTAAATCGAATGAAAGTAAGGTAAATACTGCACTATAAAACGAGGGCTATCGACCACATCCAATTCTTGTAGTACGGAGACTTTATAGAAACAATCATAAACCACTTTTTAGTATAAAAGCATAATTACAGCTTTTAGAGAGCAGGGTGAGAAGAGTATGGTGGAAAACAACATTTTAGAACAAGTATCGAATTTTAAATACTGTAAGTTTTTATAAAGACAAGGACATGGAGGAAGAAATTAGCAAATTTCAAGCTGTATGTGGGATCAAGAGCTTTCAAAAATAAAGTTACGAAAGGAATGAAAATAAAATGTTATTAAGTAATATCTTTCCCTATATTGTTTTACAGCAGTGATGCCGGGATGCCGACTCCGTAACAACTAAGTAAAATCGGCAGATAAGAGATTTTTAATGAATGTTAAATGATGTACGAGGATGGATAGGAATGATAATAAATTATTAAATAGTAGACAGAATGAGATCGACCACTTATAAGGGATGGAAAATAATTTCCCAAGCCAGCGTTGGATTACATGCAGAGAGCAAGAAGAGGTAGAGGACAATTCAGGACACAGACAGAATTGTGAAGCTGGAACGTTAAAGAATGCCTAATCCATGAACTGTAGAAGCAGCTCTAATGTCTCTGAAGTATCTCCTCAAATGTAGGTCTACTCTCGAGCTATAGTATATCTGGGAAAGCAAAAACGTCTTCTGTAAGTTACAGTTGTGATTGTACACACAATGCTGAAGAGGAAGAAATTTTAAACTAACAATATTTTCTGATAAATATTCCTGACAGATAGTTGTCTCCGTATCTTTTCCTCCAGGATTAACGACGCTGACTATAAATTTGCTTTCAGTTTTGCATGATACGCGGGGCTTTTTTACAATACAGGTGTAACAAGGAAAAACAAGCAATATCATACCTGAAATGTGTTAGATGGAAACTAACATCTCACAGGACCTCTTCCAGTCACGTAAATAACAATAGATACACAGCAATGTGCAAGTCATTCCCATTCTAGAACGTCTTTGAGGCCACAGCCTCTTTGCCAGGTTGAACCCGGGGACCTGTCTATTGCGCAACTAAATGTGTCGATGAGGCAGTGCTATGAGGCCACTAGTATTCCGCTAACAGCTGCCGGCTAACATCAATCGGGCGAAACGCCCTTTCCTTCAAACAGAGATAAGTGGCGCAATCTCTGGCAGCAAATGTAGCCGGTAAACACGAACCAGTTTTTTCTTCTTTTCTCTGTGCTACGGGTCGCTTTGATTTCGGCAAAGAAGAAGAGAGCGCATCTTATGTAACATGTAGAAGGGTCCCTCACCTTAAACAACGGCGAAAGCCATACTTTTAAAGAGCTTGCGTACCATTCAACATTTAGTTGAAAAACAAACTAATCTATAAGAAATACAGAATTTAATTTCAGCTTAGGCGAACATCATCTATCAGAAGTTGGCATCACAAGTTTTACCATTTGTCCGCAGCTTCAAATATCTGTTTGCAATGTATATTCACAACATTGAGGTTTCAATTAAGCATTAATACCCAGTAAAACTGCGCATGGACAAATTATTTTAGTCTAAATGATGAGCTCTAAAGGAAATTGTCTTCCCGACAGGGTGAGAACATACCGAATGATCAAAACCGAAGTTGACTGAAGCCATATAGGTGTCAAAATTATGAAGTAGTAGGTTAGGCAATGAAATTTCCTGTGCTAACGAAATTCACTGAAGAACAACATATACTGCACGATAAGTACAGTAGGGCATCACAACTCTCCTTCTGTACACGAATGCGGAGGTTATCTTGAATATGGTCGAAGACTGATCCGCTAAGGGCGAGAATTACACTTCCTTGTGTTAAGTCTGCGATTGAAACTCATTTCATCACGCATCAGCATTATTTTCTCCTAGTTAACGTCTTCGCCTGTGTCTTAAATATGAGCTTCTGTACTACTCTTTTTAAAGCTTTTTACCAAGGCTAAGGCACCTTTCAAAACATCCACAACCTCTGAACTCACGTAGGAGCGCAGTAATTAGCAGCACCCTAGAATCTGTTCTCCTGATTTGTTATGTCTTTTCTCGGGCCCTAAAACTCTCTACAACCTTCTTCCTGCATGATTAGTAAATTTCTTAATTTTTTAAAGCATTTTCCAAAATTTCAAGCGTATTATTTTTTTTATAGACCTGCTCTCCTTTCTCTGCAACTAATTGTTAGACTTCGCCTTCTTCAAATTCTTTCTTGCTATAGTATAGCATGACTTCATTAACACAACACAGTTTCGGGTCACTCAGTTCACAAACACACTGTTTGGCCCTCGGCTCTAGAAAAAACGTTCATTTACGTAACTGTGTTGGTATCAGGATCAGCAAATCAGTGTATTAAGTACAGTGAAATATTAAAAATGCAGGTATGTCATATAAGGTTTCTTGCAATGCTATAATCTTGTACGGCTATAATTCGTGCATACAAAATGTTTAAAAATGTTTGTTAGTAAAACTGTAATGATTTGAGAATGATCAAAACTCATCTAAACTAGTTACAAATAAAAATTTTATTTTCAACTCTGATAGAAAACTTAACCAAAAAAAAAAAAAAAAACAGAATGATTTCCACTACCAGAATTTGACAGGAAAGGCGTACTGATCTATGGGTACTGACCATCAGACAGTGGTAATGACACTCTTGATAGAGGTTCGTCGACGGGAGCATTAAATTCATCAGTTCCTGCTCCTTCCGTGTCACTCCAGAGGAACAGGTTGTGTGTCTGCACCACTAGTCACTCTCTAGTTTCATTTCATTCCATATTCGTCTACAACAGTGTTAACACCACACTACACGGCACAGTCACTCATTACCGTCATCCATATTATAGAGAGACGATTTGGCACGTAATAATACGTCGGAGGACGGGGGCAAAAATCACTTGCACTAAGATGAAAGGAGGAATGCGGGGTTCTGCCATGTCCTCTGCTAACCAGTATCGGGCACATTTTCAATTTAATGCTCAGTCAGCGAACGAGGTGCTTTTAATGGCAATGAACTTGCATCGGCTTCGAAATACATTCCGCCTATTCTGATCTATATACTCCAGTGATTTCTTCGAGCCGGCCGGGGTGGCCGAGCGGTTCTATGCACTACAGTCTGGAACCGCGCGACCGCTACGGTCGCAGGTTCGAATCCTGCCTAGGGCATGTATGTGTGTGATGTCCTTAGGTTAGTTAGGTTTAAGTAGTTCTAGGGGACTGATGACCTCAGAGCCATTTTTTAGATTTCTTCGAGAACCAAGGAATTTCCTTTACATATGCCACAGGCGATTTCCTCCTCAAAGCTCGACGAATGAGCTAATGGACCGTGTTTAATCATCAATCCTTCCTTCGTTTTAACGTCAGATATGATTTTCAAGCAATGTCTCCAGAGCACGATACGTTCGCAGAGCGAGAGAGCTGTGGTGCACGAACCACACGCGATCCCTTGGGATAGGGCTGGATTCCGGCTCGCACCACAGGTCAGACTCGGGGAGTGAGGCGTGAGATGAGGCGAGGGACGTCGTGTAGGCGTGTGAACGGAAACTGGCAGCCTCGGCGTCAGGGCTACCCTGTTCCCTACTGGCGCGGAAGAAAGGCCCGCCTTATAGCTGGCAGCGCAGACAACAAGGGCCGCTTGTCGCCCGCCTCTGCGCTCAGAGCAGCGCAGTGCCCGGAAGTGCCGCTACCACGCGCACGGCGCCCGTAAAACACCGGCAAACAGGGCGGCCCGCCGCCGGTATGGCATATGCCACGGATGGACCAGCAGCCCACCCGTGTCAGAGCTGCAAGCAGTCGCGCCACTTCCTAAGCGGTGTCTGCGCAAATTACGAAAATTATTAACCATTACAGTCGGATAGGTAAGCCGAAACAACACGATCGTTTTATTGCAGTGCTTGTCCGTCGGTGTGCAATGTTTCTAGATAATTTGACTAACAGTAAGCTTGTACTAAATAAGCGAAATTATGAGTTTTTCCATGTTTCTCAATCGAAGTGAGTGCCGGAAGAAAACAGTCCGGTAGATTTAACCACGTTAACGGACACCTTAAAGTGGACTGAGATAACAAGGAAAGTCGACATTTAATGTGCAAAGGTAATGAGTAAGAGCTCTGCACTATACTATCTTTCTTTGCGTAGACTGAAAGTCAAGCTGATACATTCAGTTAGCCGAGAGAAGAACTGCAGTGGTTTAAACACTGGACCCTCTTTCGAGAAGAACGGAAATAAACTTCCAATTGGGCCACGCAGATTTAGGTTCACTGCAGTTTTGCTAAATCACTTAAGGTTAATGTTTCTAATTAGCTCATCTTGGACTGGAAGTTAAACGTTATGTTTGCAATATTCAACAGAGAATGGGTGCTGTAGGGTGAATGCTCTATGAATCCCAGTTGACTGAGATATAAAATACACTGAAGCGCCAAAGAAACTGGTATAGGCATGCGTATTCAAATACAGAGACATGTAAACAGGCAGAATATGGCGCTGCCGGCGGCAGCGACTATATAAGACAACAAGTGTAGCGATGAAGTGGGGATTTTGCCGCGCGGAGTGGCCGCTTGGTTTGAGGCGTCATGTCACGGATTGCGCGGCCCCTACCGCCGGAGGTTCGAGTCTTCCCACGGGCATGGGTATGTGTGTTTTTCTTAGCGTAAGTTAGTTTAAGTTAGATTAAGTGTACTGTGAATATCAGCAATCCGGTAAGACATCAAATCACCGACATCGCTGTGGTCGAAAAACATCCTGCAAGAACGGGTCCAATGACCACTGAAGAGAATTGTTCAACGTGATATAAGTGCAACCCTTCCCCAAATTTCTGCACATTTCAATGTTGGGCCATCGACAAGTGTCAGTGTGCGAACCATTCAACGAAAGATTATCGATATGGGCTTTCGGAGCCGAATACCCACTCTTGTATCATTGATGACTGTGCGACACACAGCTTTACGGATCGCCTTGGCCCGTAAACACTGACATTGGACTATTGATGTCTGGAAACGTGTTGCCTAGTGGGGCGAGTCTCGTTTCAGATTGTATCAAGCATATGGACGTGTACGGGTATGGAGTCAATCTCATGAATCTATGGGCCCTGCATGTGAGCAGGGAACTATTCGAGCTGGTGGAGGCTCTGTAATGGTGTCGGGCGTGTGCAGTTGGAGTGATATGGGACCCCTGATACGTCTAGATACGACTCTGACAGGTGATACGTATGTAAGCATCCTGTCCAATCACTTGCTTCCATTCATGTCCATTGTGCATTCCGAACGACCTGGGCAATTCCATCAGGACAATGCGACACCCCGCACGTCCAGAATTGCTACAGACTGGCTCCAGGAATATTCTTCTCTGTTTAAACACTTCTGCTGGCCACGAAACTCCTTGGACATGAACATTATTGACCATATCTGGGATGCATTGCAACGCACTCTTACGGGTTTATTGACAGCCCTGCAGGTTTCATGGTGTCAGTTCCCTCCAGCACTACTTCTGACATTAGTCGAGTCCATGCAACGTCGTGTTGCGGCACATCTGCGTGCTCGCGGGGGCCCAACACGATATTACGCAGGTGCACCAGGTCTTTGATTTATCATTGTAGGTTCACTACGTTCAGAATGAATAGCCGAAATAAAGTCTGAATATCAATTTTTTAATGGCTCTGAGCACTATGGGACTTAACATCTATGGTCATCAGTCCCCTAGAACTTAGAACTACTTAAACCTAACTAACCTAAGGACATCACACAACACCCAGTCATCACGAGGCAAAGAAAATCCCTAACCCCGCCGAGAATCGAATATCAATTCAGGTCTAAATCAAGGCTCCAAGCCTGATCTGGACACACATGCTGAGGAAAGGCTAGGGGAGGGGGAGGGGGGGGGGGAACGTGAGGTCGGTCACTGGACAGATCTGGGACAAAGTAGCATCCGTTTGAGCCAGGAGTGGTGCCGTTATAAATGAGAGGCGCGCGCCATGGCCGCTGCGCATTCTTCTGCCGCTGCCGTGCCGCGACTTTGGGGATCAGCGCCGGCACTCGGCCGCCTTTAAGTGAGTATCAATCAAATGAAATTGAACTAAGAGAAACAATCCGGGCAGCCGCCAACAAAGGCGAGTTGGCGGGCGAACGGACGTTCAGTTTAGCCGTCATCCGATACGCTTATAAAACGGGCTTGCCGCGGCCCAGCGGCGGCTGCAGCCGGCGGCTATGGGATGCGAGGCGCTGCTATTTACACGGCGTGTCAGCCGCCCGTCACGGATTCTGCGGGCCGCTACACTGTTTACACGCTACAGCCGGAATTACAACTCTGGCGCACGTACCCGCCGCCCCACACTGGCATTCTCTCTACACACACACATAAACACAGTGACAAATCCCGTAAACAGCTGGTCGTTCAAGATTTCATTGCCAGTATCCACGAACGCGAAAATGTAGCCTTGGAAATGTCGGCTGATAACATTTTCTTAGTGCCACTCTAGTCTCCTCCAACAACAACGCCAATGCCAACCTGCCACCACCTAAATCGCCACAACAACAACGATTCAATCAGAGATAAGGAACGAACATTGGTATTTAAAGGGAAGGATTAAGCTTTAACGCCCCATCGACGACGAGGTCATTAGAGACATAGCGCAGCCTTGCACTGTGTAATGATGGAGAAGGAAACCGGCCATGCCATTTACCTATAACCTATCCTGGCACTGACCTTAAGTTATTTAGGAAAATCTAAATTTGGATAGCCAGATTGGGATTTGAACCCCTCTCCTGCCAACTAAGTTTTCAGTGCCTTATGTTCTGAACTACCTCGTTTCGTTATTCACCGATCACAGAACACCGGTTTGTTGGTATATGTTTAAGGGAGAGATCGCTTGTAAATTAATTATAGCATGTATACGCGAATACTGACTGGATATAAGATACTCTTAAAAGGTTGGGTTAACAGAGGGTGCCGAATAATAAAAAAGACTGTATTAGCGTGAGCGTTTTTTGGCCAGCGCTAGAGAGTAACTGAACTACTACTAGATAATAAAAGCGCAGTCACCTACACAACAACACCCAATATCTCTTGAAAACCTACTTAAAAATTCCAAGTGAAACACAGCCTTACCATTTTTGTCTAGTACGTTACGGTGCCACAAATAAATCAAAAACAACTCTAATCCGCCGGGCCCGACTGAAGTTCTCGAAATGTATAACTTACTTATGACGCAGATATTGTAGTTACCTTCCTTTCCCACGCATTTACAATTGGGACTTTTTGCCCGGCGCCCTGCTCGCTGAGATTTACATCTACATCTAACTGCTCTTGCATCTACATCTACATCGATACTCCGCAAGCCACCCTTTGGTACGTGGCGGAGGGTAACCTGTAACAGTATCAGTCATTTCCCTTCCTGTTCCACTCTCAAACAGAGCAAGGAAAAAACGACTATCTATATGCCTTCGTATGAACCCTAGTTTCTAGTATCTTACCTTTGTGGTCATTACTTGCCATGTATGTCGGCGCCAGTAGAAGCATTCAGCAGTCAGCTTCAAATGCCAGTTCTCTAAGTGAACAGACGAGGAGTCCAAGCTCTTCACTAAGATGGGAAGTGAAAGATTAAAAAAAAAAAGAGATTTTTAGTGTTGAATGCACGAATACTTTTAAGACTCAGATAAACTATTCCCACAGATAGCCTACAACCAAATTAAACTATCGCTAGCTCCTACAGAGACATGGAAGTTGCACTACATTCGTAAATAGAACGGAAAGTAATGTTTACGATCCATATGAAAGCTTATTTCATTTCAAATCTCTCTCATATTTGCTTTCGTCAGAAATGGTCGTTGTAATATGTAACTGCAAATAGTATACTAGAATCAGTAACACACGAGTCTGAAAGCATACCACATACCCGAGGAGGGCAATACAAATGTTCAGTATTAGAAAAAGATAGTTTCAGAAGACCATATGCAACCGACTGGACGGTGAAATTTCACCATATTGTCACTTCACCATTCTTAATACAGAGTAACGGCGCAAAATGTTTGAAGAAAACCGGCAGCCACTTATATTGCTCTTATAGAAAACTTGCCTGAGGCCCTATCTGTCATTTAACTTCGCTTGATTGTGAGGAAAAAAGCTTGGATTACAGACCTACGCCCTGCAAAAAGAAGATAAGTATGAATCCTCTAGCAAGTTACGTTAAGGACACGTGGCCTACTTTATTTTCAGACTTCTGGCAAAGGATTAAAAGCTGCAAGCTTTTGTATGAATTCTAATCTAAAATGCGCAAGAACCTTTGCCTGATTATACAGAAAAATAGATGCCGTTGTTTATCTTCCGACTTATGGTAACGTGGATTTGAGTGACCCACACGTACGAGCAGATGGTGAGAGTCAAAGAGGGGGGGGTGTTCTACTTTTCAAATGGTTCAAATGGCTCTGAGCACTATGGGACTCAACTGCTGAGGTCATTAGTCCCCTAGAACTTAGAACTAGTTAAACCTAACTAACCTAAGGACATCACAAACATCCATGCCCGAGGCAGGATTCGAACCTGCGACCGTAGCGGTCTTGCGGTTCCAGACTGCAGCGCCTTTAACCGCACGGCCACTTCGGCCGGCACGTTCTACTTTTCCCGCATTTTGATCTCCTGTGTCGGACTACTCTGACTTCCAACGAGTGAAGATCACAAATGTTTTGCAAGAGAGCTAATTAAGAGGCAACCTACGCCGTCACTGTGTTTTCCAAATGGGCCGCAGTGCGCCGTTCGTCTTCCAGTGCGAGAATGCTTTGTGCATCTGCTGAGGTAAACTACACGCCAAACAGATGCGAAAGCATCGGATCTAACAACTGTATTATTTATTCTTCCCGATGTAATCTTACCAAGGATTTGGTTCACTGCCAAGTTACACATAGGTTGCCTATTATCTTGCTTCATTTGTACTTTTTTGTTTTTTGCTTTTTTTCTGTATCAGGAAACCAGTGTCAACCATTATAAAGGTCTTCCTTTCCACTGACCACGACGGTGATGAGACTATATGATATGCGCTCCACTGAAAAGCTCAGTTATTTACGGCCGATTCTCAGATGGTGAGGGGGTCAGATAGCATTGCCACTGGGAAGGAAAATCAGGGTTTGATGTCCCACCGACAACGATTAAAGTAGGAGCACTAATTCGGACTGGGAGTCAGGAAGTGGCCCTCTCCTTCTCAACAAAATATCCATTATTACCTGTTTTCTTTCCTAGTCAGTTCGCCTACAGAGCGAGTAAAATGTGTCTATAGGTCTGTGTACCTACGCTCATACCTCTTATTCTTGTGATCAGTACATGATAATACGCGATGATGGAAACAAGCTGCTCACACATTCTTCCAATACAGCTTCTCTGCATTTATCCAAGAGATTTTCGCTGTCTTTTATAGAGATCCACTTAAGTTTCCCGAGCATCTCTGATGCACTTTCGCGCCCCAAGGAAGTGTGCTGGGACTCCAGCTATTCATGTTGCATATTAGTGACCTGAGACTTTTTGCAGATGATGTAGGTATCTGTAATGATGTATTGTCTGAAATAAGCTGCATAAATATACAGTCAGATCTTGATAAGATTTTGAATGGGTGCAAATATTGGAAACTCGCTTTGACTGCTCAAGAATGTAAAACTGTGCACTTCGCAAAGTGAAAAAATGTAGTATCCTACGATCATAATATCAATGAGTCACTGATGGAGTCGACTAACTCATACAAATACCAGGGTGTAGCGCTTTGTAGGGCTATGAAATGGAGTGATCAGATAGATTCAGTCGTGGGTAAAGCAGGTGGTAGACTGGGGAAGTGGGATCAGTCTACAGAGGAGGTTGCTGACAAATTACTCATGCGACCTGTTCTAGAAAATTGCTCAAGCGTGTGCGACCCAAACCAACCATATAGCATTAACAGGTGATATTGAATGTATACAGAGAAGGACAGCACGAATAGTCACAGGTTTTTACGACTTGTCGGAAAGTGTCACTGGGATGTTGAAAGGATTGATTGAACTGGATAGGCCGGCCGGTGTGACCGAGCGGTTCTAGGCGCTTCAGTTTGGAACCGCGCGACCGCTACGGTCGTAGGTTCGAATCCTGCCTCGGGCATGGATGTGTGTGATGTCCATAGGTTAGTTAGGTTTAAGTAGTTCTAAGGTCTAGGGGGCAGATGAACTCAGATTTTAAGTCCCATAGTGCTCAGAGCCATTTTTTTTTTTTAACTGGATAGACGTAAACTATTCAGAGAAAGTCTGATAAAGTTTCAAGAATCGGTTTCAAATGATGACACTAGAAATATACTAAAACCCAGTAAGTATCGCCCACATAGGGATCGCGAGGATAAGATTAGAATAATTACAGCACGCACCTAGCTAGCCAAACAATCATTCTTCCCGCCCTCTGTACGTGAATGGAATGGGGAGAAACCCTAATAACTGGTACTGTGTGACGTACCCTCTGCCATGCACCTCGCGATGGTTTGCAAAAATGGTTCAAATGGCTCTGAGCACTATGGGACTTAACTTCTGATTTCATCAGTCCCCTAGAACTTAGAACTACTTAATCCTAACTAACCTAAGGACATCACACACATTCATGCCCGAGGCAGGATTCGAACCTGCGGCCGTAGCTGTCGCGCGGTTCCAGACTGTAGCGCCTAGAACCGCTCGGCCACTCCGGCCGGCGATGGTTTGCAGAGTATAGATGTAGATGTAGAATGTACTTCTAGCGTGCACCTTCCCGAGCAGTGCAGAGAACGGTAGCCGCCAGAGCTGAGCTGTCCTCTTATACAACCGCGGGTCCCCAGCGGCTAGCCGCAGAATGACAGAGGATGACGTGCGCCTTCTGTGGGCGCGGAACAGGAGGAGGAGCACCGGCAGCAGCAGCAGGCACTCGGCCGAGATTTAAAAATAGGGCACGGCTGCTGGGCCAGGTGGCGCTTGGCTCTTGATGAATGCGCCTCACTTGCGCCTCATTGCCACGAGCCATAAGTTAGCGCCGGGCAGCCGGGCCCGCGCGGCGCTGTCTCGCTACTTAGCGCCACGTCGCAGCGTCAGCCGCACGCTGCGCCGCCCTTAAACAGCCATACATCACGCCGGCGGCGGCGCTGACGCCGGCGAGGTGGTCGCCACCGCCTGCCCGATCGGCAGGGCAGGGTGTCGCAATGCGGCTCGACCTTGTCAGCGCCTGCTCCGTGCATCGGCAAAGTAAACAGTGCTGGCCGCGTGGTTTCTGCTGCCTCATTACCACCGCCATCACTTGAAGTCTCAAGAGTACGTACTCAGCCGAGGTAGTACTGCGCCAGCTGCGTGCCTGTGTCCGAAGTTCCTTGCCGACGGAATCGACTATAAGGAAACTTCGCAGCAACCACATCTCTGAATTTTTTTTAAAAGAAATACGTAAAAGTTTCGCTGCCAGTACAAGAAACCACGTAACGAGTGTTCTCTACATGCTCCACTCACATCGCACCGCGTCATCTATTTTAACAACTTTTAAAATAATTGAAAAGCCACGATCGCTTCAATATCGTTTACTGGAGTCCCTGTGCATCTTGGTCCACATGTCATTTTCCCCGCTGTTCCTGTGCCCTTCGGTTTGTTTCTGACCTGGCATTCCTTAATGTCATGTGCCCATGCAGGTTTTCGTAGTTGATTCGTACCTTGTTCATAACGAATGTATAAATGGTGAGAGACTTTATAGCAAGTAAATATGTTCTTTTTTAGCGCTTACAATACCTAAGACCATAGTGCCTAGACAGGTAAAGCCCAGCATACAGGTTTTAAGTGCTCGTCAAAAAATGGTTCAAATGGCTCTGAGCACTATGGGACTTAACATCTGTGGTCATCAGTCCCCTAGAACTTACAACTACTTAAACCTAACTAACCTAAGGACATCACACACATCCATACCCGAGGCAGGATTCGAACCTGCGACCGTAGCAGTCGTGCGCTTCAGGACTGAGCGCCTAGAACCGCTAGACCACCGCGGCCGGCAAGTGCTCGTCACATTGTACCTAAGTTGTGTTATGAACAGCTTTCTGTGTGCATATTTCTGACGTCCTTATATGAATAAAGGTAAATTATAATATGTAGTTTTGTAAGGCACTAATGGATAATGTCTGTGCCTCAGATGCTTTTACTTTGTAATTGAAGTACTTTATAGTGATTATAGTAAGTACAGGAAATTTATGCGCAAATGTGGGCTTTGCATGGGTATGTGACAAGCAGTTATAGTAAAGTTGTGTTTTAGTAGTAACGAGTGCTTATACCGTGGGACTGTGTGTGCGCTGCTTGGACAGCACTATCTGGTAGCCGGTTGCGAACCGCTAGAATCAGAGCAGGTAAGCCTGCGCGGAATAGGGCAGTGATGATGCCGACCGATGTTAGGCGAGCGGTGGTAGTTTCATCTGGTGACTTCAGTTTATATTTTATGAACGACCGTGAGAGCGGTTTTTTATTTTTTATTGGTTGTGACAATGATTTTTATCAGAGGTCTGCCTCATGTGCCATGATGTCCATATGGTTTTATAAATGTTAATCCACGTTTCAGGTATGTGGTTCTGTAATAATTGTAATGTATATAATTAACTCATGTAAGCCCTCCCTCAAACCTATTATGTTATACCTTCACAGATCCGATGATGGCACCTTCAGAGTGCTGAAACCGGTCATCTAATAAACGATATTGAAGCGATCGTGGCTTTTCAATTATTTTAAAAACAGAGTGGTCGCCCCACGACACACCATGTGTTCACTGCAAAATATTTTAACAACTTTGCGGCGTTTCTGTGTCGTTAAAGTAGCCTCCATCAGGCCTCGTTATTTCTTTATATAGACCCAAAAAGACGAGGGTTTTTGAAAAAGGTTGGTGCAACAGGGTGACACATGTAGACATCCACGTAGATACGGCAACCACAGCTATGAGTATAATCTAGCGTTTCATAAACTGCTCCAACTGTATTCAGTCCTTTATTTTTAGATCACTACAGATTTCATGACACTACGAGCCACATCTTAAGGTGAATACCTGCTTAGCAATAAATCACGAACAAATATCAACTCTAAGGCATCCAATGATGTGGTGGAGAGCGCCTAAAAAAGTTATACCATAGTCATCTACTAGTAAGGTGATATGAAAAAAATATGAAGACCTAATACGTGGCTACCCTAAAAAAAGCAAAGATGGTTGCAACTAAGTGGAGGGATATTCTAAGTAACTTGGACAAAATGCGTTAGTTAAATAGCTTAGCCGGCCGCGGTGGTCTAGCGGTTCTAGGCGCGCAGTCCGGAACCGCACGGCTGCTACGGTCGCAGGTTCGAATCCTGCCTCGGGCATGGATGTGTGTGATGTCCTTACGTTAGTTAGGTTTAAGTAGTTCTAAGTTCTAGGGAACTGATGACCACAGATGTTAAGTCCCATAGTGCTCAGAGCCATTTGAACAATTTTTTTTAAATAGGTTATTGGTGGAAAAACAGAGCATGAAAAACACACTTACCACTTCTCCGTTCTATATGCAATCGCACAACATCTTAAAATACTTCTAGAAAAATTATCATATCAGCGGATTTTTTAGGATTGTTATTCTTGTTGATTTACTGTTATGCAGATGTTCACCTGAAGATGTGGTTCTCATTGCCATAAAATTGGTAGTGATCTAAGAATAAAGGGCTGAATACAGGCGAAGCGGTTTATTAACATCAAATATAAAAAACACGTGAGAATATTTAAACGTTATTGCTGAAGAAGGCGACACTTAAAATGCTCTGCCTAACATGACTTTGCACAGTATATATCAACGCCGTAGTAGGTAATGTCGAACGTTCCAAGAGTCTTTTCGCGGATGGTGCTGTTCTATACAGAGAAATCGCTACGTCACAAAACTGTAGCGAAATGCATGAAGACCGTTCGAGGATCGAAGGTTGGTGCAGGGAGTGGCAACTGACACTCAACGTAAAGAAATGTAACGTATTGCCTATACTTAGACTGAAAGACACTCTATGGCTCTGAGCACTATGGGACTTAACTTCTGAGGTCATCAGACCCCTGGAATTTAGAACTACTTAAACCTAACTAACCTAAGGACATCACACACATCCATGCCCGAGGCAGGATTCGAACCTGCGATCGTAGCGGTCGCGTGGTTCCAGACTGAAGCGCCTAGAACCGCTCGGCCACTCTGGCCGGCCCACTGTATGACCACACAACTGCAGAACAATCATTGAAAACAATTACTTCAGTAAATTATCTACAGGTAGGCGTACAGAGGGATTTAAAATGCAACGACCAGATGTAACGAATCGCAGGAAATGCAGATGCCAAACTGAGGATCATTACAAAAATCCTCAGGAAATGTAGTCTGTCAAGAAAGGAAGTGGCTTACAAAATGCTCTTCGACCAACATACAAATGTTGCTGGTCATTATGGGATCCTTACGAGATAGGATTGATAGAGGTAATAGAGAAGATCCGAAGAACAGCAGCGCGTTTCTTTATATGTTCATTTAGTAAGCACGAAAGCGGCACGACAGCTCCACTGGCAGACGCTGTAAGAAAGATATTCTGCGTCAAGCTGTTCTTTGCTGTTAAAATTCCGAGAGCGTACGTTCCCAGAAGAGCCAACCAATGTATCGTTTCCTCCTATACTCATCTCGCGAAAAAGACCATCATGAAAAAATTAGAGAGATTCGAGACCACACGGAGGCCGAAACAGGAAAGAGAGAAATGACAGTGGTATCCTCCACCACAACCTTTAAGGTACTTGCGGAATACAGTTCTAGATGTAGAAGATATCGTTAAGAAAGTTAGATATTCTTGAGTCGTGGTGAGAACCTCGACCTCTTTGTCAATACAAGAATTAACTTACCACTCTGCGATTGCAAAGTTATTCAAATGTTATCTATTTTCCGTTATAAGCCGCCTGTTTAAGAAGAAAATACATAAATAATGAATCCCGCCTTGATTCCTATGGTACCCATAGTCCTTGTCATATGATACTATTTAGCTCGAAATACACTACTGGCCATTAAAATTGCCACAGCAAGAATAAATACAGATGATACACGGGTATTCATTGGACAAATATATTATACTAGAAATGACATGTGATTACATTTTCGCGCAATTTGGGTGCATACGTCCTGAGAAATCAGTACCCAGAAAACCACCTCTGGCCGTAATAACGGCCTTGATACGCCTGGGCATTGAGTCAAACAGAGCTTGGATGGCGTGTACAGGTACAGCTGCCCATGCAGCTTCAACACGATACCACAGTTCATCAAGAATAGTGACTGAAGTATTGTGACGAGCCAGTTGCTCGGCCACCATTGACCATATGTTTTCAATTGGTGAGAGATATGGAGAATGTGCTGGCCAGGGCAGCAGTCGAACATTTTCTGTATCCAGAAAGGCACGTACAGGACCTGCAACATGTTGTCGTGCATTATCCTTCCTGAAATGTAGGGTTTCGCAGGGATCGAATGAAGGGTAGAGCCACGGGTCGTAACACATCTGAAATGTAACGTCCACTGTTCAAAGTGCCGTCAATGCGAACAAGAGGTGACCGAGACGTGTAACCAATGGCACCCCATACCATTACGCCTGGTGATACGCCAGTATGGCGATGACGAATACACGCTTCCAATGTGCGTTCACCGCGATGTCACCAAACACGAATGCACCATCACGATGCTGTAAACACAACCCGGATTCATCCGAACAAATGACGTTTTGCCATTCGTGCACCCAGGTTCGTCGTCGAGTACACCATAGCAGGCACTCTTGTCTGTCATGCAGCGTCAAGGGTAACCGCAGCCATGGTCTCCGAGCTGATAGTCCATGCTCCTGCAAACGTCGTCGAACTGTTCGTGCATGTGGTTGTTGTCTTGCAAACGTCCCCATCTGCTGACTCAGGGATCGAAACGTGGCTGTACGATCCGTTACAGCCATGCGGATAAGATGCCTGTCATTTCGACTGCCAGTGATACGAGGCCGTTGGGATCCAGCACGGTGTTCCGTGTTAATCTCCTGAACCCATCGATTCCATATTCTGCTAACAGTCATTGGATCTCGACCAACGCGAGCAGCAATGTCGCGATACGATAAACCACAATCGCGATAGGCTACATTCCGACCTTTATCAAAGTCGGAAACTTGATGTTACGCATTTCTCCTCCTTACACGAGGCATCACAACAACGTTTCACCAGGCAACGCCGGTCAACTGCTGTTTGTGTGTGAGAAATCGGTTGGAAACTTTCCTCATGTCAGCACGTTGTAGGTGTCGCCACCGGCGCCATCCTTGTGTTAATGCTCTGAAAAGCTAATCATTTACATACCATAACAACTTCTTCCTGTCGGTTAAATTTCGCGTCTGTAGCACGTGATCTCCGGGTGCAGCAAATTCAATGGCGAGTAGTGTATGACGAGCTACTCTGTAACAAGGATAGGTGCGTTTAGTAATTTGTAGCTCCAGTGGATGGAATGTTCTAGAATATCCTTTACGTCGCTTTGTGGCAACTTTTGTAGTTACTTAAGGGACTTCTGTTAATGTAAACGTGACATGAATGACTCAGATATAAGGCATCTGCCGATACCGCGGAAGCATGGTGTATGTGCGGCTCTGGAAAATTAGGAACTCACTGTGCGATGTTAGCAACTCATCTACAGTCTCCAGGACACGGCGCATTGAAGCACAGACCCTGTCTATAATGCTCGTACGCTATAGCATCCTTCTCGTCGACGAGGATGTCGTGGAGACAGCTCGACCGGTGGCTCGTGGTGCCAAGGCGTACACAATGCCCGTGGCAGGTGCAGCGGCACCGTGAGGAATGCGCTGGTGGCGTCGTCTTCTCGTCCTTTCGTCGCGCGACGACGGATTTACGCACGGTGCGTCGTGGCGTACCGCGCTCCGGTTGCGTCCAAAGTCTGCCCGACACACGAGCGGCGCGCTGCGTGTGGGCGTGCTGCTGCTGCAGGCGAGACACGACGGGCCCTTCGATACGCCAGTTGCCAAAAGTGCCAAAATAAACGCGACGGACGGCCGCATCGGGCCCGCCTCAGGCGACCAAAATAGGCGAGTACTTACTATTCCTGGCCAGATATGACAGCTCGGGCCGCTAGCGACCTCCTCTTGCACCCGCTCTGATCACATTTGCAGCTATGTGGACACCTTTTCAAATTAACTTCGAAATACTAACCAAACAGTCTTAGCGTAAATATCGCTGATAAATGTACTGTGGTCAAAAGGGTGAATAAATATTCTCATTCCGCAAGCTTGTTGCATGTTATGCATCAGACAGAGTAGTTGAGACTTGTGTGCTTCAGAGGAAATTAACTTTATAAGTACACCTTCTAAGTCAAAAGTGAAGACTATCGAAGATGTCATTTTTGACTGCTGTTGATATTATTATACGAATTTGCTGAGAAAACGGACACAACTGCCTGGTAAGAGTATGGTGTAGAGCCGAAGGTGTTTCTTCTCCACGATACATCAATACCATGAATGAAGTAGTATCAGCTGTTAGTCCCTCCCCCTCCCCCCTACTCTCTCTCTCTCTCTCTCTCTGTCTCTCTCTCTCTCTCTCTCTCTCTCTCTCTCTCTCTCTCTCTCTCGCTTGATCTATCATACTGTGTGAATAACATCTGTTGCGTTATTTTCATTCCTATGTTAAAAAACCGTACTCTGTGCTAGACATGAAGAAAAAAGTGACGATCATGATTGGCAGTGGTCTTGAGTGCATTACGGATACTGTGGTGTCACCGCCAGACACCACACTTGCTAGGTGGTAGCTTAAATCGGCCGCGGTCCAATAGTACATGTCGGACCCGCGTGTCGCCACTGTGTGATCCCAGACCGAGCGCCACCACAAGGCAGGTCTCGAGATACGGAATAGCACTCGCCCAGTTGTACGGACGACTTTGCTAGCGACTACACTGACGAAGCATCGCTCATTAGCCGAGAGACAGTTAGAATAGCCTTCAGCTAAGTCCATGGCTACGACCTAGCAAGGCGCCATTAGCCTTACATAGTTTGATAGTTATCATATGAAATGTCTCATCAAGAATGCTGTATTCACATCAAAGAATAAAAGATAAGTATTCGAGGAGCTGCATACTTTTCTTATGAGAATTCACTACTTATCCTGTTCCAGAATTCACGCCCGTCTGCGTTAGATAGCGTGCATTTCGGCCGCCTCTATCTACAAGGTGTTGGCACATTTGCCAACACATCAGATTCCCTTCCTCCGCACTGTAGAACATATCATTTAGGTGGTCCAGGTGGAGAAGCATAATGTTGCGTGAGCGTACTGACCTCCACCTCTTGAACACGATACACTCACTGGTCAGCACCCACCTGCACGCGACGAACACCCAGCAGTTGTCAGTCACGCTGGTGGAGGAATGGAAATACTTCCAACAGGAACACCTTACGTGGCCATGGGAGTACATTGCACGGCCATGTATTGCTGTCCATGTTGGTCGCACACCCTATTAACAACCATGTCTCACTTTTTGTAGTGACCAGGGGCCATCATGAATCGCGGTAACACCACTTTCACTAAAAGAGTCATTTCTGTTCGTCTCACCGAGTATTTCTTTTAGATACCTTCTGTACTGTATGGTAGCAGTACTTTCTATGTGTGGTCCATGTTTCATTGAGCTGTGTTACTCGGCACTGACACCTCACAGGAAGGCTACCTTCGTCCTCAAGTTTTGCACACCAGTGTAATATGGAAGGAATAACTGAAGGAGTGACATATTACGAAAAACAGGAAAAGAACAGGGATAGGTTGACGGATAACGACGAAAGGACGGATTCACTTCTGAAGAATATGTTACGACACCTCTCATTTATCAGAAAAATGCCTTTGTTCAGTAATGTGTCTTACTTGCATGGTTTGATATTGCGTACATCATAGCAAGGGGTACAGAACGATGTCTTGCCGTGCGGTAAGCAATGGAGCAACAAAATGGAAGAAAGTACTAATGGCACTACGCCTTCGCTCAGAAAAGCTGTCCGAAACAAATAAAATAAAACCAATTATTTTTTGTCTGTTTTTTAAATCGGGAAAAAGATAGTGAGCCGGCAATCTGCAGCCCATGTTTATCGGGTTAGTGACTAGCATAAATATTGATATTTATGAGATTCCAGGAGCAATTCTGAAATAAGTATTTGTTAAAAAACAGATCTTTGGTTACTTTTTTCAGTGATGATATCTGTTTCAAACTCTAGTGAGTCTTTCGCAAAAAATGTCATCTTGGAAACACTTCCTTATCTGAAGCATTAGACGGGGAAATAGATGGGTGCATTTTCTTCTTCATCCTACGTTAGAAACTCCTGTGGCCAAATCCCAAATACAATTCATCACGGTTAATTGATCCCGCCTGTTCTTACTGTATTCCTTCATTTTCTGACTTTCTTTTTCCTCCCTTCAGACCATGTTATGTAGGTTTTGTTTTTCTTCTTCCCTTGAAAGCCCCGCGTTTTTAAAACTTTTTAATTAAATCTCTTTTTCCATTACTTGTATTTATTCATTCGTTTAAATTTTTTTCAGTATTCCGTCTACAGTTTCATAGACGCAACCAGAGATAAATGATATCAAATGTTGCAGAGAAATACATAAAAGGAAATAACGATCTCTCTTTTTACGGACCAATAACTTTTTTTAACGTTGCGTAGCTTTAGAAATTACAGAGAACTGACAGACAGTATGCTGCTTGATACTTCATTTTAGGGTATGAGCTTCTTTCGGCTTCGTTGCCTTCAGCAGTACATGTCCCTACGTTGTAGACGGAGTAAACAACCAGCTGTCAAACTTTAATTTCTATGACTATCAAAGTAATAAAGAGAGTTTTACAATACACGTGCAACATAAAATTATTGAATAACTTTAAAACGTTACTGAAAAAAATATTGCATCCAACAACTACAGACAGCGGTAATAGTTTACTCAAAGCTGACTTATGTCCATCTACAATAGGAGTGTGCTGAAGAAGGCAATAATGCCGAAATAAGTTTATACACTAAAATAAACTATCAAACATCATACTGTCTACCAACTCTCTGCATGATGTCCTACTGTGATAGAATATGTAAATAAAGGAGGTAAGTAGCAATGGATACGAGAGAGAATTAATTTCCAGGTGTAGCACATCCGGTAACAGAGGCGGCGGTCAGCGCAACTTTCGTCGGCTTGACGAAGCGCAACTGCGCGCGTGATCTGCAGACGCCGTAAACACACACGGCGTGCCCTTCTGGGAGAAAGTGGTGGCCTTTGCGGCAGATGGGAATGCCGACACGGCACCTCGTTGTCACCTCGGGGCCGCGGAAGCGACAGCGGGGGACGACTGAGGGGGCAGCCGTCGCTTTGCTGCGCCGCGGCGCTGACTAATTGCGCAGCTGACAGCAGCCGCTGACGGAAACCGCCGACGCGACGACACTCGCCACCGACACAACACGGCGGGACACCACAGGTAGCGGCGGCGACGTCGCGCCAGCCACACCGAGGCACGCCGCGCCTCAGCTCGGGGAGTACTTCACTGTCTAGCGTCTCACAACCTCACTACCCGCTATATCCTCGCCCTCACCGTCATAATCATCACCATCATCACCGTCGTCTTCGTCAAGCCATACCACTACATACATAGATTACATGATTTGGCCCACGTCTGCAATAATTTGAAGAGATTAAAGGAAAACACAGCAATACACAGGACTGCACAGGACTAACGCTATCTAAAAGCACAATATCGAAGACTCGCAAATTACTATAAACACGAGACACGGTGAAGCTAAAAAACTTAGCATACGAAAAGGAAACAAAAATGCTTTATCTGTGAAATTCGCGTCGATACAAGAGTGGGAAATAGCACCCTACAAAAACGTGTCATATGAATGATGATGATGGTGGTGATCATCATCATCATCATCATCATCATCATCATCACCACCACATCAGCCAGTTCCATCACTTGGCGATTTGGTCTCTCTGAACCGACGAGCAGCCTACTATCCCTGCAGGTTCTTCCGTTTCCGCCGATGTTAAGCTTCCCGTTGCCAACTGAATTCAGCTGCCTTTCATAGGTCCCTGTCCCATCTACCTGGTGGTCCTCCCTTCGGTCTGTTTTGATAAGCTGGGCTCCAGTCCAGTATTTCTTTTGAGCATGTTCAATCCTTTCTTCGAGCGACATTACCAGTTCACCGCGATTTCAAGGTATACACTCTTTCCACAATCTCACAGACATTTGCCGTCCTTTCTCCGTGTAACCGAATATTGACCTTTCAATTCGTCTTTGAGCTACGATGAGCTTTCTAACAGTGGACTCATTCAATGTCATTGCCTCACAGCCATTAATTTATTACTAATAGCATACATTGGTGAAAAACTGTTTTCTCAGCTCAGCGACATCTAGTCTTGAAAACTGAAGAGTATCTTCTGTATGCTTCCCAGCTCAATTTGATGCGTCAAAACGTCTCTCTTTTATCTCCTTCTATAGTTTCAAGCTGACCCTTTGCAGTTGTGAACTTCCAACACAATTATGTCCATCCGGCGTCCATTCATCTATCGCGATCATGCTTTTGTCGTAACTCATTTTTTACCAGTTTCAGGGCATACTAAGTTCGCTAATATCTGAAGTTCTTCTATACCATCTACTAATAGAACAATATCATCAGCAAATCTGAGGTTATTTGAAGGCTTTCCTTTAATATGGCCGGCCGGGGTCGCCGAGCGGTTCTAGGCGCTACAGTCTGGAACCGCGCGACCGCTACGGTCGCAGGTTCGAATCCTGCCTCGGGCATGGATGTGTGTGATGTCATTAGGTTAGTTGGTTTTAAGTAGTTCTAAGTTTTAGGGGACTGATGACCTCAGAAGTTAAGTCCCATAGTGCTCAGAGCCATTTGAACCAGAATTTGGATTTCCTTTGTTTTCCAATTCTTAGAACTATAAATGATAACAAACACGCAATTGCTTAGGTATTGTCTTTCATTATTAGTCAGCAACATCGAAACCGTGCGCAAAATGGAACCTCGTAAGTTCGATAGCATCATTCCTCAAGATAATGTATTACGAACAAGAAATGCGTTCAATCTTTAACTTCAGCACACAAGCTTTTATTCTACAGCCAACAGCGAATATTCCAGGATTACTGTTGCGTTCGAGTAATAGTGCACTCGTCTTCCTGTGAAATTTGTTTAAATCTTCAATGTGCGGTTATCATTTATACTTAACGAGTGGTAAAATCCAGATGGATAGTTCAACTGGCTGCCTGTAGAACAATCGTGAAGCCTTACCAGTTCTCATTTGTCAGCAGTTGAGAACTGAGCAACGTAAAACAAAATTTGCATATTTTCTTGACGAGAAGCATTTCCCAGCTATCTTATCAGTAACATTCAAGATAGACGTGGCAGCTGATAAAGCTTTCTGTTAATATAGACGGTTTAACTGGAAAGTGCTAGTCTGTCTGCTGCCAATCTGTCTTTCCTGTTCTAAGAAAGATGCGGCTTATTTCAGTTCCAGTTAGTTCACTGGACTGATTACATATGTTCTAACTACTCATGTAATTGAGAGATTTCGTCTTTCTAAGAATTTATGTTTCCATTTGAACTGATGGGGAAAAATTGTTTGTCTTAGGTACATTAATTAAATGCAGTTTCATTAAAGTGGAAAAAATTAAGCCTTTGAGGCGTATAATTTTTCAAATCAACACTAGTCTGAAGCGGATTCAGAAGTGCAATTCATTTTGTTCGAAAATATAGCCGCCTTCTGATTTTCACAGGTCTTTCCTAAATAAATTTTTCACGTAGCTAGTACAGGTACTGGATCTAGTTGCAGTACTTTTCACTGCGCTACGCAATGCGTTATATATTATTGTGAGGTATTCAGCTGTCACTACCGATGGGATTTATGCAGCCTTCAACTCCTTCGAACACCACACACAAGTTTTTTTTTTATATTTTCTCGCTAAGCTGGTCGTAGGTTGTGTTCCAAAAATGAACGGCATAGAGACAGAAATGATGACACTTTCTGCAGGATCTATCATTTTGCAGGACAATGTGCAAGCTGTTACCGATTTGTTTGACTGATGAGGCTGCTAAGTGCTATACCACCTACTGCACTCCCCTGACTTAAGCCCTCGTGAGTTCAACTCGATTTATTAACTGAAGGAAACACTTCACGGCATTCGCTTCAGAATTGCTACAAATTCGTCGGGCAGTAGATCGCGCCGCTCGAACTGAAGCACAACTGGCACTGCTAAGAGTATCCTACGACTTCCACGTCGCTGGCAACGGATTAAACACATTGCCGGTGACTACTTTTAAGGTCAGTAAAACTTTGAAACGCGTATCTATTTTGTACGAGCTGTAAATAAATTGTTGCCACTATTAAAATTCCAACCCTCGTACATTAAAATAAGAGTACTTGTCAAAATAAGCGTTCTTTTAGTCATAGGGGTATTTGGATGTCTTTAGTTACGAAACGTGGAAACGACCCGCCAGGTTAGCCGAGAGCGCTAATGCGCTGCTTCCTGGACCCTGGCCCAGGATCGAGTCCGCCCTCCGAATTAACGACGAGGGAAGGTGTGCCGGCCAGCCTGGATGTGGTTTTTAGGCGGTTTTCCACATCCATCTAGGTGAATACCGAGCTGGTCCCCACGTCCCGCCTCAGTTACACGTCTCACAGACATTTGCACCACATCCGCACTTTTCCATGATTTACACTGGACGCAGACAGATGGGTTACTCTGATTCCGTCCCAGGGGGTACAGGATGGCGGCAGGACGGGCATCCGGCCACCCCTTCACATTAACATGCCAAATCCGATTTAACCACGTCAACCCCGCGCAAAATGCGGGACAAAGCCGCACGTGGTAAGTTAGGAAACGTGGGAAGTCATCCCAGTACAAACCGAACCTGTGGAAACATTCTTCTTTTAACACGTGTAAATTCGGTTACCTAGGCCATGTATTACAGACGTCTGAAGACGGACTCTGAAGGTTCCGAAATCCATTGCAGGTTAATTTGATGGCTCTGAGCACTGTGAGACTTAACTGCTATGGTCATCAGTCCCCTAGAACTTAGAACTACTTAAACCTAACTAACCTAAGGACATCACACACATCCATGCCCGAGGCAGGATTCGAACCTGCGACCGTAGCGGTCGCACGGTACCAGACTGTAGCGCCTAGAACCGCTCGGCCACAACGGCCGGCGGTTAATTTGAACTTCGAAGTAAACAACATGACCGAGAGAAAATGTTATTTGGCGTGATGATCTGAAACTCGTCGTTTTTGTTCGGCTGCCTCCTTCACGTACCGATAAAAGGACTAAAATGGAATTAGCTAGACACATGTGAATGTGTAAAACCGCTTTCCACGACTCGACAGTGAACAGCGCGTCTATGCAGTTTTGTGGTCGGTTCATAGTCATCCGTAGTGATACGATAGCGACAAAAGGAAGTTCCCGAGAGAAGTTTTAGCAGTGAGGAAATCTCATCACAGGAATAGTGACGTTCAATTTGTATCGCTCCCTGCAGATAGGTGAAGCGTTTCAAAGGTGTGCTGAAGAGTACCGGGCAAAGAGATCGCGGTCCTCGCACTGAGAGCCGATGTGGCGATCCTCTCGTCAGCGCACACTGGTGTGGCGCAGTAAACGGGACTGTAATTCATGACCAGATTGATGGTTGTCGAGCAGCGGCGCTCAAAGAGCAGCGGCTCGCCTCGCGCGAGGGCCCTCTGCGGCGCGCGGCTTAACGGCCCGTCGGACTAGTCTCTTCTCTTCTCGCAGAGCATATCACGCGTCGTAAAGAAAACTACTTAGCTAACAGTCTCTGCGAGCGGCCCGTCAAAGCGCGCACCGCTGGTACTACAAAGCGGGAGCAAGCCGGTCCCGCGCGGACACGACGTCCCCGCGGCGGAGAGAGCCGGCCGGCTCCCAGTACGCGGCGCGCAGAATAAAATAAGAAATGTTTCTCGGTTGAAGCAGTCGAGAATAGACAGAGGGAAGCGCCACTATTTTTGACGTGGCGGAGCGTCGCGGTGGATGCCAAGAGCCGGAGCCGCGCGCGCCTGTCACCGGGGCGGCCGCGCTGCGCACATTACGGCCAGTAAAAGGCCCGGCCCGCCGCTTTTAGAACCCGCCGCTTCCGTCCCGCGTCACAAGGGGCCAGCGCCATCTCATTAAATGTCCCGAAATGCAAGGGAGGTGTAATGGCCTCGCCGGGGACACTCTTCATTCCGGCCCCGTGTCTTACTCACTTGTTACCCTCGAGCTTAGCAGTCTGGCAGACTACTGGCACTTGTCAAGAGACACGAACCACAGTAAACAAAACTAACGTCCTACGTACCTATAAAGCGTCGGTAACAGGACACACCCTGAAGCATCGAAGCTATCGAAGGAAGAGTGTGTGTGTGTGTGTGTGTGTGTGTGTGTGTGTGTGTGTGTGCGTTTGTGTGGCGCGCGCGCACGCGCACGGTTCGCGAAGGGTGCGGAGGGGAGAAATATTTTACAGGTGACCAAAGCTAGAATACACTTCAAATGCCTGTAGGATTCACGACTGCACAAGATCAGCATAGAAGGGTATATCAACCAGTCCTCCAGATCAGGACTACAACAGCTGAACTGATCAGTAGTCCGAATATTTCACCATATTAGCGGTTGCTTTCCACGGTGGCTATCGACGTCCCAAGTGTGATTCCAGGCGACCAGTTCAAATTTCCCCCGTGTGAGAACTGCGAGTCCGCAGCTCGTGGTCGTGCGGTAGCGTTCTCGCTTCCCGCGCCCGGGTTCCCGGGTTCGATTCCCGGCGGGATCAGGGATTTTCTCTGCCTCGTGATGACTGGGTGTTGTGTGATGTCCATAGGTTAGTTAGGTTTAAGTAGTTCTAAGTTCTAGGGGACTGATGACCTCAGATGTTAAGTCCCATAGTGCTCAGAGCCATTTGAACCAGAACTGCGAGAAGGAGCCCACTCAGGCTTCTAAGGAACAAAAAGAAGTAGGGACACACAACCAGCTGAAATGATGCGGAGTAGGGAAGTTTTCACCAGGCTGTGAGCAACATGACACGTGTTTATTTACCAAATACCATCAACTCCGCAAGTCTGCAGGATTTCCTAGCCACTTCCAAAGGCTGTGAAATATTCTGGGTACTTAAACACATCTTCTAAAGCTCGACATTTCGACCCAATGCTGGGTTCTTCGTGAGTAGCGAGTTGCGTCAACATGTCTCTGAACACTGTCGGAAGCAACTTCGTCATAACAATAAAATTTTGGTTTCCACCATGTTTTGATTACATTCTCCTTGTAAACGCCACTTTCAGTACTGAACCAATAACCACTGTATACGAAAGCGAATCAACAATTCCTCTTCTTTGGAACAAGAGTGAAAGAACAACCTTTCTAAATATCAATGTAACCCTGGCTTTCGTCAGTGTTCATCCACCGATGGACAAGAAAATACCAGACGAAGATCAGATCGATTTGTTGAAGAAAAAGTTATTACTTTCATCAGCATTTAATACTTTCTCTGCCGTGGCATGTTCGTATCCTACGACAGGCTATTAGAGAATTAGTGGGAATTTGCTGCATGACATTGTTATGTTTCCATATCCCACTGGTAAGGGGAAGCCTGCCAGTAGTTCGCAGAAATCTTCTAACTACAAAGTGCACTTGTAGAGAGTACTCCCTTCAAGTTTCGGTGTTGTCCTCTGCTCCGTGCTGTCGCGTCGAATTAATTGTGCCTGCAGACAGGGAAACGAATGAACAGATTTGCAAATTGGGCTGCTGCCTCCCTTAACGGACGATTCGTGTCGATGAACAAACATACCGACGTTTGCCACATCACAAAATGTATCCATATTGACCACTTCTAATGTGAGTTACAAACTTGGGAGACCTTTTCCACCCACTAATGTGTGTCTTTTTCCTGCATGCCTTAAGCTTTTGCACAGTTGTCATCTAAAATCCCAGGTGTACCTATGAATAACCTTGTATGTCCCGTCGCTCCCTACGGTGGAAAACGAAACGGCGGGTAGTATTTTTTTCGTATTGTTACTTCTGACTACGACAGTAATTAAAATATATATACGTTATTGTATTTAGAAGTTTGGAACATTGTTCCAGGAGAAACAACAATGTATTAACATAATAACTTGTTTCAAACCAGACAGTCGTGATCGCATTTAAACTGGTTACTTTTCTGATGGCCGGTTTCGACCTTCTAAGAGATCATCTTCAGCTCCACATGTTCGTGGAAAAAAAAAAAGAAAGTTAAACTTTGTCTAATGTTCTCCTATGCCCGAGAATCGTAGCAATTGCATCTAATCTTAGAGTTATTATCGATCACCGTCTTGTAAGATAGAAAGTGTCCACTAGGGGGGAAAAAGTGTGATGATCTCGGCAAAGAACGGAAAAAGAATTTAATCCACCTCCATTCTCCGGGTATTTTATGGAGAGATAAATCAGTACCGTAAATACCAGTTACGTTAGCTGACTACGCCGTTAAAGGCTAATGTGAAGCCTAGAAACGATGGAGACATTACTCACCGCCCTCAAATGGCCTACGAGTAATCGACAGTACAATGAAGCGCGGGACAGAACTGAAAGAACAATCGGCGCTAGAGAAACAAGGTGTCACGAGGAATGCCGGAGGTGGTAAAAGTAGCCGGCGAACACGACTAGGTGCGAGGAGCGGCCACGTGTGTAGCACGTGGCGACCCGCAGCCATTCATCGGACGTGGCGCTTTACTGGCCTATAACTCTGGCTAGCGTGGTGACAAAATAACACGGGCCGTGGAGCGCCGCCAAAAATGTCGCCGCACGACACCACACTGCGTAGCGATGAGACGCGACGCCGTCTGCGATCCACGTCGAACGTGAATCCTGCGTCTTTGTCAGCGTGTCTTGCCAACACCAAAATATATGGAAACATGCAGATAGTAGCAGATGTACACCTCAAGCGTTTGCATTAAGAAACTAAACTCCGAACAGGAGTTTAGTGGGCGCAAAGATGCCGACTGACCGTCGCGGCGTCCTCAGGCGACAGCCGTCACTGGATGCGGGGATGCGGATATGGAGGACCATGTGGTCAACACACCACTTTCCCGTCAGTGGTCAGTTTTTGTCACCGAATCCACTATTTCGCAATCAAGTTGTTGCTCAGTTGGTCTCACAAGGTCTGAACGCACCCCGCTTGCCAACAGCTCTCGGCAGACCCGGACGGTTACCCATCCAAGTGACAGCCAAACCAGACAGCGCTTCACTTCAGTGATCTGACGGGAAGTGGTGTTACCAATGCAGCAGAGCCGTTGGCCAAGCGTTTGCGTTACTGCTGTCATTTGTAGTAGGCGAGATGGGACACTACTAGGTCATGCAAAGCTTAATGATACAGTCTTCTGACTTCTCACGCACGTCACTTTTTACTCCGTCAGTTCTCTTTTCCGATTTCTTCACGGTTTAATTCTCCAGCTCCAGATCCTGTGTCAGTTTTTGTCCGTCTGGACCTCCCGATGACATCAGTATTCTTTGGACCTTTTTCGACTCTTTGAATCCGAGGAAAAGTTTTCCGTTATTCCGTGTGTTAAAATTTTGTGGGAAACCCCGTTGCTGGGAGTCTGTAGATGTGTGTATAAAATTTTCTCTCCTTTTGCGGAAGCTGGATAATATTTTTGTTTGTTTTCTGCGATTTGAATCTATAGCTACCTTCCGTTGCGTTTCCGACGAGAATCTTTCCCATAACTTAGCATACGTCTAGTCTCTGTGGGAGCAAGGTGTTACAACGCTGTCTATACGGATTTAAGTAAATAAGAATTACACTCAGATCTTCCAGTGTCAGACGCCCGTATATGAGTTAAACTATCCGGTTAAAAGTAGGCCGCGCGGGATTAGCCCAGCGGTCTGAGGCGCTGCAGTCATGAGCTGTGCGGCTGGTCCCGGCGGAGGTTCGAGTCCTCCCTCGGGCACGGGTGTGTGTGTTTGTCCTTAGGATAATTTAGGTTAAGTAGTGTGTAAGCTTAGGGACTGATGGCCTTAGCAGTTAAGTCCCGTAAGATTTCACGCACATTTGAACTTTTTTTTGTTGTTGTTGAAAGTATATGGAATCTATTTTTTTTTATTTATTTATTTTTTTTTTGTCATCAGTCTACTGACTGGTTTGATGCGGCCCGCCACGAATTCCTTTCCTGTGCTAACCTCTTCATCTCAGAGTAGCACTTGCAACCTACGTCCTCAATTATTTGCTTGACGTATTCCAATCTCTGCCTTCCTCTACAGTTTTTGCCCTCTACAGCTCCCTCTAGTACCATGGAAGTCATTCCCTCATGTCTTAGCAGATGTCCTATCATCCTGTCCCTTCTCCTTATCAGTGTTTTCCACATATTTCTTTCCTCTCCGATTCTGCGTAGAATCTCCTCATTCCTTACCTTATCAGTCCACCTAATTTTCAACATTCGTCTATAGCACCATCTATTAGTAGCCATTAATATGGGTTGTGTCCACGCTTCGCCTTTAAGACGACTTGTACTTTTCCAGGAACACTTTCTGTGACGTTCTTGAATATCTGTGGAGGAATGCCAGCTCGTTATTTCTCAATAACCGAAATCAGACAAGGCAGTGTTTTGGACGCCGCGGTCTGGAGCGAATTCAACAATCTAACTCAGTGCTCTGGATTCAGATCAGGACTCGGGCAGACCAGACGTTTTCAGGAATTTTATTGTCCACAAACTATTCCCTCAAAGATCCTGCTTCATGAGAGAGTGCACTGTCATGCTGATATAAAGTCATCTTCTCCGAACAGTTCCTGCACTGTACGCAGTGCACACCGCGTTTATCTTTTCCTAAAAGACCAACAAGGGGACCGCACGCTAAGCACGGAAAAGACTTCCATACGGTAGTATCACCTCCCCCATACTTCATTGTTGAAACTACATATGATGGTTAGGTAACGTTCTCCTGTTCTCACCAAATCTAGACATCTCCATTGGGTTGCCACAGAGTACAGTGTGATTCATCACACCAAATCTCTCGTTTCTAGACATCCACTGTCCGCTCCTTTACACTGACGGCTCCGCTCTCGTAACATCTAGTGGCCAGTTCCATATCACATAGAGATATCCACATACCCTTGATCAGACAGTGTACATCTGGACACTCTTAATGTCTCGAGAATTCTCTGCGTTACGCTATGTGCGTAGGTCTCATGGACACAAAAACTGTTATAAAAATACGTGTTTTGAGTGTTTTGTAAAATCATTTCTGCCAAATACGGGGATGATTCCCTTAGCAGGGTACCATCCAATTACTTGCACCATACTCCGTCTTCACTTTCTGCTGTTCCTCAATTTGCACGCAAGTGATTATTCGCTAAAAGTCGTTCGAGGTGCCATTGTGATTAATATAGTGGACTTTTAATCCTTGGTACCAAATTTCTTATCAATCTTCAACGGTCTGATTTCAATTGCTAGCGGATTCCTAAGCGCTTCTGGCTAATACTGAGATGGCATATTAAACAGACAACATCGGCTGTCTTGCCATACCACAGGTAGTGCTTTTGTCCAATGACCTCTACAATGACAATGCGCTGAACACTAGCCTTCATTCCTTCCTTCACCCTCGAAACGTTGTTGGATATCCAAAAGCTACTGCTTTTCATCATCGGCGCCCAAGCCTTCGGGCCCAAGTTAAACTCCTTCCAGGCACCCGACCAGAAAAACGCGGAAAGAGCTCGTGGTGGAAACAACGGAGCTCTCCTTGCGGTTGCTGCTCTTTGTGTGTATTGGAGTCTGACTCAGCTGGCGCCCCGGTTCGTTAAAGGGAGCCGCTGACGTCACGGCTGCTCGGCCGGCCGGCAGTTCCTCACAACGCGGGACTGTAAACATTCAGGACGGGGTCACGCGCCGGACCACTTCGCTGTGGCTTCTGCCGCGGCGCGGACGCACGCGCCTCACAAGCTGGCATATTCTTCACTGACTTGTTGAACTTTTTATGCACATCACAGCTGCAAACGTGCCGGATGAGTATGTAGAGTAACGTCAGTTACTTATTCATGTGAGCCCCCCCCCCCCCCCTCTTCATACTTTTCGGTGTTCTAGAAATTCTACTGCTACATAATCCCAGTACACTTGCCAGCAGGAACCTGTAGTTATCTTCTGGACGAGAAGGTAATCCGGGTGCTCCGTATGAATCTACATATCCCTCACCAATGGAACCTGGTTTCTGGGTAATTTCTCGTAAAGTAAGTATTTTTACAAGATAAGAAGAAACGTATCAGCTTTGCGTATTAACGCCGTAGGCTTACGAAAAACGATCTGAAGTCAACGCACCATAGAGCTGCAACAGACAGACTAATGAACCCATCTAAACTCTAAACCACTTATATTAGATTTATAACTTTTACGGGCAGATTATAACAATTTTTATCCGTGATGCTTCACTGTAGGCTGCTTTTCGAGATACCGACACACTGAAACAGACAGCATAGATATTATATTAAAATACCGTAAGCAGAAGATATATGAAGAATTTGTGTGTGCAGTGTAGTTCTCCTCAAATCGGGAGAGAAATGCATTTACTGTTGGAGGAATAACTATCCGTTCAAATACTCTTCCATGGATGGACTCATCAGTTTCTATCGAAGGGTTCAAATGGCTCTGAGCACTATGCGACTTAACATCTGAGGTCATCATTCCCCTAGACTTATAACTACTTAAACCTAACTAACCTAAGAACATCACACACATCCATGGCCGAGGCAGGATTCGAACCTGCGACAGTAGCAGCAGCGCGGTTCCGGACTGAAGCGCCTAGAACCGTTCGGTCACAGAGTCTGGCCCGTCGAAGGGACATAGAAGTCTAATGAACTGCGTGAAATGAGTGTACAATATCTTTAGACTGCATTAAGGGAACAGGGAGGGGAATGAGAGATCAGGACGCTCGCCACTGGTGTTGTCAGATTATTCGGTCTAGTGTACACTGTTTGAATCAAACTCTAGCATAGTCGTATTTTTTTATTGTTGAAAATTATGATTACTTCTGAATGAATATGGTAAAGTACACAATATTCAGATATTCATGTGGAATTCGCAATAGGTGCTAAAGTTTCTTAAACAGTTGTTTCATATTACCAGCGCTAGTCTTTCGTATATACAGCCAGTGTCTCCTACGAGTCATCAAATAAAAAAAAAATGTGTGTGAAATCTTATGGGACTTAACTGCTAACGTCATCAGTCCCTAAGCCTACACACTACTTAACCTAAATTATCCTAAGTACAAACACACACACACCCATGCCCGAGGGAGGACTCAAACCTCCGTCGGGATCAGCCGCACAGTCCATGACTGCAGCGCCCGTAGACCGCTCGGCTAATCCCGCGCGGTGGAGGCAGGGTCACCAGCAAGAAGTGCAGATATGCCTCGCATGTGAGGCTCTGTGGAATAGTGGCTGGTTCCACGAGTCAGTCACCAACTATCACCAGCCCCACATTGAGGCTGAACCGGTGCTGATGGTTTGGTGCCACCATAGCACCAAAACGCTAAGTACGGACACATTCCCACTTGCCAGTTTGTTCCCGTTTGTGTTTTCAATCACTGAAACCACCACTGTCAAAAATCTTTTGATCTCTGCCTTCAAGTGGGCGCACCTCCCATTGGAACGCATTCCCCGGCCATACGTCTATCAAATAACCTTTTCTGCCTCTTATCCTGTCAGGTATCGTTTCGTGAAGTACGTTCACATTTAGCAAAACAAAATTACACTGCCTGTGTGTGTGTGTGTGTGTGTGTGTGTGTGTGTGTGTGTGTGTGTGTGTGTATTTAAGTAGAAATAGGTTAAAGGTAAGGAGAAATAAATACTCTTAGTATCCCGAAATTAGCACGATATCGTGTACCAACCAATATTCCTACGAATGTCTTGACACTAACAACGCGAGAACGAAACGGAAGCACTTTCTTCCACAGGGAGTTTGGACACCCCTGACTGCGATCAGCAGTAATCTCGCATAACACTGAACAAACACGACGTCAACACTCAGCACCTTATCAGTAATTCGACTAAATGTTGCACACTTCACGCTTTACACATGTAATCATACAACGGCTCTCCAGGTTACGGAGCAGAGTTCGGCGGGCAGGTGTTGACACCTAACGCTTTCAGGCCGTATCGATAAAATGTTATCGGAGATCGAGCGTTAAGAACTCCAGGATACTCGTACGCCAGTGTGAACGCAAGCAGCTCCTATCTGTGGAGTCAACATTAGTTTGAGATATCACGTACGTTCTCCGTTACATAAAGACTTGACATCTCTTTAAATAAAAGATATCTGTTCTTGGTAGATTGGTGTCTTTTTTGTGGAAGCTGCTTTGAAACTTCAAGTATAGCACTGACTAATCTAAGGAACAGATTCCATTGGTTTGGAAATTGTCTTTCTTTGTAGATGTTTCTGACTCAACAACTACGATAGGAAGCATGTCTCCCGGCAGAGGTTCGAGTCCTCCCTCGGGCGTGGGTGTGAGTGTTGTCCTAAGCGTTAAGTTAGTTTAAGTAGCGTGTAAGTCTAGGGACCGATAGCCTCAGCAGTTTGGTCCCTTAGGAATTCATACACATTTGAACATTTTGAAGAAACATGAAACGACATTTGTTGATCTATATTCATGTACGCCGAGGGAAAAAAACGAAATGCCCAGTAAAATTAGTAAATAATTACGAAAATAATTACAGTGGGTTCACTCCCACATGCTGTATGACTGCCACAAGCATTCAGCCGTTCACCGGATTAAAAACACGAACCGCAAGATCTGTTTTTCATGTGCCAAGCACGTCTCTTTTTTCATTCGGCAAGGACATAAATGTAACGGTCTCTTCGGACTTTTTGTTGTATAATGAGTGTGAAAGCTGTTCATATGTTTTCCTCTTTGTAATATTTCTATTACCTGCTGCGACTACATCAATACGTACATCGTAATTACAAAAATGGTTCAAATGGCTCTGAGCACTATGGGACTTAACATCTATGGTCATCAGTCCCCTAGAACTTAGAACTACTTAAACCTAACTAACCTAAGGACAGCACACAACACCCAGCCATCACGAGGCAGAGAAAATCCCTGACCCCGCCGGGAATCGAACCCGGGAACCCGTGCGTGGGAAGCGAGAATGCTACCGCACGACCACGAGATGCGGGCATCGTAATTACAAATAAAGTTGCTCTGACTGGCTTCGTTGATAATTCTTCATGCACTTATTCACTGATCTCGGAGTTAGAAATACAGTATTATTCGCGCAATCCAAGATGACACACGGTGTAGCAGCTGATGCTAGCGATCGTAAATGCATTTCCCATTTGCGGTTGCTCCTATGAGCCACAGCGCCGACAGGCAGCTTTATTGCGCGAATAGTCCATGTCCTGTGGACTCCTATAATGAGTCACAGATCTTCCAGCAAAAACGGATCTCTCCGAGATGGTGTCTGTACCCGTGTACTAGATTTTCTGTGTAAATGACATGCAGCGTTATGATTGCCACATATTATCAGATATTGAAAATTAGTGTCAGCGTGTAACATTATAAGGAATAGGTCCTATCCACTGTGTGTGGGCGACGAGTCTGATCCTGGAAAAGTAACGTGTCTTATCGTTAAGCTCGTTTGAAGGACATTGGAAAACGTTCAAAGCAGCACCCTCAGCCAGTGAAATCATGACCACGTTCTTCTAGGGCTCTGCTGGAGCTATACGGTTTGATGTCCTCCTCCATGGTGTAACGATCAACTCTGAAGTGTACTGTGTTACCCTCAGGAAACTGAAAAAACAACTTCAACGTGTTCGTCGCCACAAAAATGCATACTAACTTATTGTCCTCCATGACAACGTGAGGCCTCACGTAAATCTGCACACCCAAGATGAGCCTACAGAACTTCAATAGACTGCCTCATCCACCCTACAGCCCCAGTTTCTCATCTTCCGACTTCTATCTGATAGGACCAATGAAGAACACTCCGCGGGAAGCAGTACGTGCAAGATAGGAAGGTTATTGATACAGCACGACATTGGCTCTGACTTCGACCAGCAGAGTGATACATGTTGGCATACGGGTCCTCCAAATAAGGTGGCGTAAAGCCGTTGCAATGAACGAAGATTATGTTGAAAAACTGAGTTTTGTAGCCAGATATGTGGGGAATAATGTAATGCATTGGATGTACTGGAATCCTGAATAAAACCAACCTGCTTTCTGAAAAATAATCTGTAGCATTACTCTCTGAACACCCCTCGTACTTGAAAAATAAAGAAGGAAACGAATAATTCTCTGTGAAAGTAGAAACTCGTGTTGTCGGGAGGTGATGAGTGATGCTAAGAAGCTATCGCACAATACAGGACACATCCTTTCAAAGATATAGGAACGAGACACGCTTAGCGCCAAAATATTAGCTGTCAATGAAAAGATGGTGCGTTTGTAGGAGTACGTCCTTCTCATCTGTAAGCTGATGAAAGAAAGGATGGAAGGAAAGAAGACTGGTTCAAATGGCTCTGAGCACTGTGAGACTCAACATCTTAGGTCATAAGTCCCCTAGAACTTAGAACTACTTAAACCTAACTAACCTAAGGACATCACACACACCCATGCCCGAGGCAGGATTCGAACCTGCGACCGTAGCAGTCCCGCGGTTCCGGACTGCAGCGCCAGAACCGCTAGACCACCGCGGCCGGCAAAGAAGACTGTAGACGACGATGTCGGACATGCAAAGGACGGGGAAAGAAATCAGCCGCGTCATCTTCAAAAGAAAAATTTCAGTATTTGCCCCAAGTGATTTAGGGTCTCACAGGAAGCCTGCCTGGATGTCTTGTCGAGGACAACATGCGAGTGTCTTACGCACTGCGCCTAGGCAGCCGGCCGGTGTAGCCGAGCGGTTCTACGCGCTTCAGTCTGGAACTGCGTGACCGCTACGGTCGCAGGTTCGAATCCTGTCTTGGTCATGGATGTGTGATGTGCTTAGGTTAGTTAGGTTTAAGTAGTTCTAAGTTCTAGGGGTCTTATGCCCTCAGATGTTAAGTCCCATAGTGCTCAGAGCCATTTGAATTGCGCCTCTTCACACTGTTTTGTCAGATATATATGACATGAAGCGTTCTGTCTGAGTGAGTGGTAGCGGGACACACTCGACACCGCACAACGGCCGAGTTTTGTCAGAGTGGCGTGAAACGGCAGTCAGGAGAACAGCGCCGGCCCATTATAAGAGGCTGAAGAATATATGGCGGTCTGGATGGGCAGGGCTGCAGACAATGCGGGCACCTGCGCCGCCCCCTGGCCGACCAATCAACACCCGGGGGGCGGCCGCCTCCCCCTGCTTTACATGTGAATGCAGCCGACGCCACCCCGCGGCTCCCGGCGGATGCCGAGTCTTGCAGCCCACGCTTCCGCCGTTGCGCCGGGTTCGCAGATCCAGTGGCGGATTTACTAGCTCGAAACTGCTCTGTCTGTAACACGCCGAACGACAATGCTTAAAAAAGTATATTCAGTATTCACAACGGCGGATTTATTAGTTACGTTGTGCCTCGTAGCATTGGTCGAGCCAGAGGCTTCAGGATTCATCTACATCCACATTCACATTCACGTTGCCACGGCCACCGCTCGGAACAAATTGAGGAGCGTTTTGTAGACGGTGTATTCGGCGAAATGATGAACCAAAGCTTCGGCCTCTGTTGCAAGTGTCGCTCGTCAGAGTATATGATACTGAGTGTTACGTACACTGATCGAGGCCACTGCATTAGCATTACATACTGTTCAATATGATGCTATCTACGAAAAAATTGATTACGCCTGCGAAAGCTTATACAAATTGATTCCTTCTTTTCTTTCGCTTTTCTATTTTGTTTGCCATTAGACGAATAGAAAACCAGTGGCCGCTTCCATATACACCCTAATCTCCCTGAACCTACTTCTACAGAAAATATTTGGGTCTTGAAACTCCGCCTTCTGCAAAACAGAATGTATTTCTCTTTCTGTTTACCCACGCAGTTCTCGACAACTGTGTGTCATCTGTGGGTCTCGATTTATTTCTGGAAAATATCACACGAAGTTCATTATTGTTCTACAATTTTGCACCCAAAAACTTATGACGCGTAAGCATTTTGTTTCTTTTGTTTCGATTACTCGCGTGAATCGACATCACTAGTGAAAAGTGGGTTACTGCAGGTTGGCTTGACTTTATGCCTTTTATCGTTTGACATAATGTCAGCTGCAAAGTAGTCCGAAGGAATTTGCTTATTTGTGTAAATACTTTTTCCATGAGTAGTGATTGCATATGTCCTGTTCTTACCTTACCATAGGGCTGTCACAGATTATAACGTGATTCATCACTCCGAATAACTCGTTTTCAGATACCAACAGTCCACTGGCATCGCTGTTTACACAACCTCAAGCGTTGCATGGCATTGCCTGCAGAAAGAATGAGGAGCTGCTCGCCCTTTGTACCCCATTGCTTCCAATCCCATACGCATAGTCACTGTGCTAGGTGGACTGCTGATAACACTTCACGAGTGATCCCTTCTTCAGATTTCATGCGATTTTTTACATCCACCTCCCTGCACGTAAGGACCTGAGGACTTCCTGTTTACATGTGGTTCTTTCCTCACGCTTCCAGTTCACTGCCACATTACCTTGGGCAGCTTTAGAGTAATTTTAATATCCTTGAGGGATCTATTGCTCAGGTAACGTCCAATGACTAGTCCACGTTCGAGCTCTCCTCGGTGACAACACGATAATCACCGTCTCCTTTTATATTGGCGAGACCGCTTCTCGTGACATCTGGCTTTCACTTCCGCTTTGCATAGGGGTGTCGGAATACTTTCGATCAGACAGCGAATTAGCAACAGCAGGCCAGAGTATTAATAGCCAATCCGGTCACTGGGCGCAGAGTTTCGAGTTTAGTAGGACCGCGTGTGTGCAGACAAAGAACGACTCTTCCTCATCGTTTGTTCTGCCCCGATTGCTGTTTGCGTCATACGGCCTGCTGGCGATTTGTAAAATTTAGAATTTTTCGTGTGAAATGCTTGAGACGGGTTTTGCTACACTGCAGCCTCTAGGATTACTGTTTAGATCGTTGCTCGCTTGCGTAATTCCATGTTACACGATTTTTCAGGTGCTGCTATGCTACATGCTTTGCAGTTGTGTATTCGTGTGAGAAAGATTAGGTCTTTGTTCAGATCGCGTACCTGTTTTAGAATATGACGACGAATATCTATTTTTCATTTTTCAGCGAGTCATCGGAAGATATAGGTCATCTTTCACTTTACGTTACCACTTTCTAAGTGGTATTACAGCGATTGTGTGGCGTATGTGGCTGTTTTTTTATTTATTTTTTTTATTTTTTTTAAATGTGCGGTTTTGTACACCTATGTGCTGTTCATGAATCTTGGCGTCTGTATTATTAATAATAACTGAAGTTAATTTAAAATCTGACTAATTATTTGCCTCCTGGTTTTATTTTGCAATACCATAATGTTTCGTACTCGTTGGTACAGGTGCTCGCTTATCACACTAGTAGCAGGTGCGAGCGCTTCTCTTATAGGCAATTTTCAGCCAAACAAGTCTAGTCCGAGTAGCAGGTAACTTCAAGACAACTGCTACAGAAATAATACATGGAGAATTTGCATTTCAGTTAATCAATTTCTTGACATTAGGCATTAGTGCATACAGAGTGTTGTTAAACACGTTGTATTAGGAAGGCTAAAGTTGTTGATTGAAATATGTCTTCCTTTAATTTACGTTAAAGTCCCCTTTATATGTTCCGTTGTGTTCTGAAAGCTAACTCGTTATGCACTTAGGTTAAACCACAGCAGGTAGTAGTGGCTATCAACCTCATTGTAACTTAATATTACAATTTATTCTAAAACTGCACCTGTCAAACAGGAAAGTAAGCGGTTCTATTGATTGTGTTCGGCACATGCAATGCTTCTTCTCAAGAAAATTACAACTGTGTGTGTTTGTATAGTCCGATAATCGCTAAACATATAACAACGATATTGTCACAGTGTAATGGTACTGTATCGTGTGCGCTCACAAACGCAACATTTAGAAATAACAACACTCACAAAGTTTTTGGGCTGTTCCTGCTGCACAGTGACAAATACGTTGTCGCTAGCTTTTTTGAGGTCGTACATGTCCAGCTGGACACCCTACCCCCCCCCAATATTGTACAGCTGACTTCTAGCTGGTACTCGGTAGTCATGAAAAACAGGGGAGAAGAAAAATGGATGGGAAAACTTGCTTCCTTCGCTGCACCGATGCGTCAATGGGGGTGACGAACGCGGGCGTATCGCACAAAGGGAAGGTACGGGAAGATTCATAGTGGCCCGACAGGAAAATTACAGCGTTCACCAAGCAGCCGTCGAGAGACGCGCTCCGGGCTACAATTCGACCGCAGCTCCGGAGTAATAATGTGCGGTTTTGCGGTAACGATACACGCAATAACGCATCCGATATTTAGCCTTTGCGCTTGTTTGCATGTGGCCCATTCATCACGAATGACAAGCAACACCTCTTCGCTATCTGCCAGGCGATCGGTCTCACAGGCGGGCAGGCCAGCGGCCGCGTTCCACTGTTTGCACACAACACCGTAGCTCTCCAAAGCGCGAGTCATGATTGCATAAATGAGCTTTTTCGTTTGTGTTCCACTAATGAGCACCGCTGACTCAGTGGAGAACTACAACGGAACCCTTAAGATAACAATTCCCCTTCAGCAATTCAATTCATGTGCAGCTTCGAAACCGTGATTAAGGATCACTCGTAACGGAATTGAAACTGTGTCTCCTGGTCAAGGGTCGAAGTATTTTAACAAAGCTCTACATGGAAGATTGGGCAAAGAATCCTCCTTCTAAACTGATAACCCCTCCTCCTCCCCGACACACTACTTAGAAAAAAAGTTACAAGAAACAAAGGCCGGCCGAAGTGGCCGTGCGGTTAAAGGCGCTGCAGCCTGGAACCGCAAGACCGCTACGGTCGCAGGTTCGAATCCTGCCTCGGGCATGGATGTTTGTGATGTCCTTAGGTTAGTTAGGTTTAACTAGTTCTAAGTTCTAGGGGACTAATGACCTCAGCAGTTGGGTCCCATAGTGCTCAGAGCCATTTGCACAAGAAATAAAATTGCACTCGCAACATGCTTTACAACCATTCAAAAATATTCAGCGTAAGTGAACAACAGCGGAGATGTTTCATGTACGTCTCCCGTGGAACTGCCTCTCGTCTTTGAGAAGGTTCTTTTATCCACAGAAACAAAACTATAAGTTCTCCTCTGAAACAAGCATGATTCGTTTCACAAGGAGGACTAGTAAAAGGGAAAGATATCAAAACTGCATTACGTGGTCGAGATTGTCGGGTATAGGAAAAAAAATAGCAGTAAGCAAAATTCCCTATCAGACCTAGTGAATTTATGAACATAGTCAACCTCTCCATGTCAAAAGTTGAAGTGGCATTACTCCAGTGGTACTACAAATCCAGGTTAAGGAAACCTGCAAAAACGGCTGAATGTTGGTTGATAAATTTACAACATTGTGCAGTCTCCAACTCAGACGTAGTTTGTAGAAACTGGCTCCCGACGCCAAAGCAGGAAGACATTCTGTTTAGAAGTTAAGCATAATTGCTGATTGTTAATCATTTTACACTCTCCTGTAATTCACAGTTCTAGCTACTGTTCGGCACGCCTATACAAATGGCCAAATTTGGATACTCCGCCATACTAGTCATCAAATAAGTGTTGCAATCGCAGACACACTTCGAGTGTCTGACCATTGTGAATGATTTCCTCGTATTTCATTTGCATTTTTCAACTGCCTTAGGCTACTTATGACAGCGTTTAAAGCAAGAGTTGAACACAGGGTCTCCGCTTTACGACAAGGAATCCTGTTGCCTTTGTTTCGTAATTTTGACAAATTTCACTTCGACGGAGCGAAGTTTCAATGCAGCAGCGCTTTGAGAGCTGAATCATCAACAGTGAAAACACCATTTACAGAGTTATGAAAAGGTATTAAGCGAGAAACAATGGCATTAGAGCCGTGTCATGTGCACAGTAATTCTGGTGTGATCGAAATAGGTGTCAGCGCTGTGTGTGCTCAAAAGTGTATTGCATTACAAGTGAAACAGGTCGCAACTAAAAAGACAGACGGGAACAGCGTTCGCACACTAACAGTGGATTAATTATGCCACGTGTCTCTCTTCGGCATCCAGTTTTCGCCACGTGGCCTAAGCTCAGCAGTGATGAAGCTGTCGCGCCAGTGTAACATAAATAAAACTTACCCAGACCTGCAAATTAGTTCTTTGGGAGCTAGCCGTGTCACCGAGTATATTTAACTATCACATTTCTGTAAATTACGACGCTTTAGCACTCTAATTAATTACGCACCGAACACGTTAATTATATAAACCAGCTGATACCTTTGTAGCACATTCTGCATTAATGGGTACATGCGTTCTGTAATGTAGCTGTGCACGGACACAGATAATTTGAGGAAATAAAATTAATATCGGCGCGGGCCTGATTATATGGCGTCCCACAGCACAGTAACAACGGTGATACGAGGTAATTATTCATCACACAGCGCTCCTAAATAGGAAACAAAAACTTGTCCCTTTATTCAATAAACACGGTGAAATTAGTGCCGGCGCGAGCCTGGCCGCTGGCGGCAGTGTGGAAATGAGCAGCGTCGCGCAGTCGCATCGGCGTTGCCACGGCAACCAAACCTCATCAGTCAGCCATCTCCCTCGCGGCGTCGCTCCCTAAAAAGCCGGCCCCTATTACGCCGGTGTAATATGCACTAGTGACGGCTGGTGACGGCGCTGGTGTGGGGGCGTAGTGACCAAGCCTCCAAAGCCCCCCGATATGAATGATGCGTCAGGCGCTCAAATTGACACCAATTACCAGGAAAACTGCCTACTTAGGCGCGGCCCCTTGCGAATCTCCGCCACCGACCGCACCCCTCCGGCGGCAGTAGGCAAACGAGGGGTGGTCGGCCGTCCCCCTGTCTTCTGGGCGTGACTTTCACACGGGACGCGCCAAACACCGGCCGCTATTCTTTCTAGCGCAGCAGCGTACGCGTCACTCACCAGGGAGGGAACATCAGAGATCCCTTCCTAAAATTGACAACGGTGCCCACATAATATTTATCACGAACTTCAAAACATCGCAAGGTAGCGAAATTGCCCAGAAATTTAAATGATAACCTCACAATCTGACTTTTCTATCTCTGTATTTCAACACACTATCAGTCTTCCTTTACGCCTATTTCGTCTTACGCAGGCAAAATATCATCAAGTAGTTTCATTACCAATGCTGTAGTAAGTGTGATCGATACTGTCTTCTTTTGGGTGGGTACAATGATCCAAAATTCTGCCCTGTCATGCTTGTTCTTACATTTCAGCCTATGGGTTAAAATTTAAGATGCAATGAGGTAGAAATGGACTAATATCATCTTGTGAATGCTGCAGTTCTTCTTATTTCAGCTAAGAAAATGGGAGATGAGTTCCACCTTATGAAAGACGTCTTTTTAGTTTTGTTTTCAGCCAGACACGTTTCAGCAATTTTTGTGCTATCTTCAGTGGGTTTCCTCGTTTATTTTCCTCCTGCAAGATCGTTACATGTTAACCTTTAAGAAAGCTTTTCGTACAAAATATTTATATTTGTAAAATGGGTGATTATTGACACATATATTTTACATTGGTTTGCATACAATACAGAGTTGAGACATGTATCACTGATCTGAGCATTCCATGTTGTTCATTTACGATATGTCTAAAGTTTCTAGTTTTGTAGTACATTTGGAACTAAATTGGGGTTATTCACTTGTTTGCGTACCTCACATGAAGTTACTGGATATTTATGCTAGTAGCTTTGGGTGTAGTAAATAATCTGCGGCTTGTCGTCTGCTAACAGCAAACCGTTATTATACTGTATTATATGGTGTATTATTCATTCTCGGTCGCAAATATATATTACTTAGAAAAATAAAGTAACGTTTCGGTATTTTCAGATGACAAGCTGTAGAGGGCTTAGTAGATCCAAAGCTACCAGCACAAATATCCAATGTGAGGTATGTAAACAAATGCACACGTCCACTTTATTTCCAAACGTACTATAAAACTAGTAACTTTAGACATCTCGTAAATAAACAACATAGAATGCTCAGATCAGTGATACACGTCTCAACTCTGTATTGTATGCAAACCAACGTAAAAAATATTTGTCAATAATCGCCCATTTTACAAATGTAAATATATTGCATGAAAAGTTTCTTTAAAGGTTAACAAGTAACAATTTTGCAGGAGGAAAATAAACAAAGGAACCCACTGAACATAGCACAAAAATTGCTGAAACATATCTGTGTAAGAATAAAATCACAAAGGTATCTTGCATTAGATGGAAATCCTGTCCAATGGACTAATATCAATTTCCCGGTATTTTAACTACTTCCAGTTTATGCCGGAATGATTTCTTCAAGTTTACTCAACCTCTCCCTAAGCCCATATTACGCCACGAGCCAACGATGAAACGAGCAATATACCGGACGAGTAAATTGGTCAGTTTGGATTCATAGATTTCTAAAGATTTTTCGTGGATATTTGACCAGCTTACGCTTTCGGTATGATACTTTTCGCTGGCCTAGATTCGTGAAATTTGGCATTAAGAAAGTATACACCGTACAAGAACATGCAATAAAACACGAAAACTGTTAATATGTAATTACATCACATGAACAAAATATTTCTTTTTTCATTTGTTATCCAACTTCAAACTTGAAATTGAAACATTCTAGAAAGTTTTGGAATCGCTGGGAGCGATGTAGGCCTTATTGCCAGTATCAATGATAATAACAGGCAAAAATGGTCGATATTGTCGATTCCCGGAATGGATGAACTGTCTATATACATTATTAAGTTTGTACGGAACCACCAGTGCTCTAGTCTACTCTCATCCAGCCAATTTTTTCTTTGCAGAACTCGATAAGAAAATTCTCCACCTTTTCTTTCTTATTGCGTATCAGCCATGCGAGTGTGACAGGGTAAAATTCTTCTAGAGACCACAGACAAATTTCCACATAATCTTATGAGAGTGAGGTAAAGGTCCTTGGAGCCAGGTGGCAGCTAAGCAACCGCGCGGTAAATTGGCCGCCAAGTGGCGACCGCTCCGCGCATTCCCAGCGCGTCGGCCCACGCGCCGCCCTCCCTAATCTCGCCGAAAGCGTTCAAAAACTTCCGCCGGCATCGCTCACGCTGCGCCCGCCCCCGACCCCAAGCAATTGAATTAAGCGTGGCGCGCGAATGAAATAGAAATCCTATGCAAATGACATAAGGAATCCCGCAAGGAGCCGCTGTAACGGCTCGCGGCCTACGGAGCCTTGACAGTGGGGATCGCAACTAGCTATTGCTAGCCGCCAGCCGAAATCACCACATAGCACTACGCAAAAGTGCAGTCTTAAGCTACTAAGAGGATGTAAAATTGCAATAATTCTTCCGTCCAGAAGGTCGCCTTGGATTCGCATCGAGTGAGTTGTTTCTTGGGGTTAAGAAACAACAGTTTTACGGCTGTTGTTCAATCTCTCTCTCTTTCTGTCTCTCTCTCTCTCTCTCTCTCTCATATTTTGTGTAGTTTCGGACATTAAACATATAGGGCAAGACGGCCATTGATCTTTTCAGGGCACATAAACGAACAAACCCGAACGTATAAGGGAACCAGCTGTCTCTGCAATTAATGGTGGTAATGGGCAGGGCTCAATACATCAACAGTGCCTGAATAAGTTGGAAATTTGGGTCGATCAGGGATCGTGCCCGGATAGCTGAGGTGGTCAAAGCAACCGTTCACGAGAAACGGGTTGACAGTCCCTTGATCAAATATCATGATATGAGTTTTCCATGATTACTCTCAAGTAATTCGAGAAAATGCCTGGATAATTCAATCAAAAGCGATGCCCGTATCGTCTACCCTGTCAACTGAGATTTAGCTCAATCTCTGTTGACCTCAAGGTAAAATATACGTTCATTTACGACCTTACACATTTTCTTGGCTTCTATGCCTTTACGTCGGTATCCGCAGTTTGAATGACCTATACTTAGAATATGAGGTCCTTTGAAACCCTGAGTCAAACAAATGCTAATCGATGTATCTAAAAACACGTCAGTGCTCTAACTTTCGTTTCGCTACACTTTTGTTCTTCTAGAAATTTGGTCTCACATGTAAGTAGATGAATAACTTCGTCACTGACGATGCTTCGTAATAAATACAAACCAGTAACAGTCAAGAAGCAATTCATTCTAATAGTCCTGCTGATTTTGTGTTAACGAAATACACAACATAACAAGTCAAGTGACTGGGAGAAATTTAATGATTATGTTACAGTTCTCCAAGAGAACACCCTGTTATTTCTATTTCATTGTGTTTTCTGGACCTGTCACTTATAGGAAGATGTTAGCAATAGAACTTGCTAGTAATCATATGTCACTTCTACAACTGACAAACATTTGTCAGCGGAAGATGCATGTGGCTGGGAATGTGCGTAATATTTTAATCCTCCAAAAAGGACTGTGCGATTGTGCCTCAACTCCATACTACCGGCCGCAAAAGCTAGACTCCAAAAGCCACACATGAAATTATTAGGGAATGCTTCTGGTGCTGAGCGCTTTTCCGTGAACAGTTGTTTTCATAAACCATCAACCTTTGGTTATGAGCACTTTAGTAGAATCAGGACGCAGTTACAACGTTTTCTTCACCCGTACGTGAAAGATTTTTTTGTGATGTAATCATTATGAACCAGAATCGTATTATACGGTAGCAATAAATTACTTGATATCGCCTTGCATAAAGTTGTGTAATACAGCAGAATATTAATGCTGGTAGGGGCAGGACTGAAAATTAAATATTCCAATGTCAAAAATTCTGCTAATTTTCTGATAATAAAGCACCTGAAGGGCACTTCGATTCTGGTAGCATTTATTCTGCAGACTAGTCACTCCTCCTCTTCGATAACCCACCTGTTTCAGTATTGCCTTTTTCCCGTGGAATGACTATGATTAACTGAATACAGAATAGATTCACAGAAATATAAGTAAGTTGTTTTTTGTGAAGAAATTCTCTTCTCCCAACTACCTCATTTTATTTATCTCCGTTTCAGTTTTGTACTGTACAAGCATATAGCATTCAAGTGCCGTAGGAAGAAAAGAAAGTATTCTGGAAGTCTATTTCTTCCTGTTACACCTCGATAACATCTTTAAAAAAATCATAATGGAAAAAAAACTGTGGGGTAGTGCAGCGTTAGATAAGGGACTTCAGGAGCAGAATTCCTTTGAGAGATGTAGTATTGCTGTCCCATTTGTCATTATAGCTATCAGAGCCAAGGAAGTGCAGACATTGCCTCCAGGACGCGTGGAGTGAGAACAACAGACGTGGCGCAGCGATGCGGCGTACGGGTGGTACTAAACGCAGCTGAGCCCGCGCGCCTTCGGATCCAATACAACACGCGGTCGCCCGGGGCCAGGCCTAAAATAACGATCAATAACTCGACAATTACCGAGCGCCGCCTCTTCCTTCTCCTCCTCCGAGGAAAAAAACATGGCTGCCCCAGAGCTCGCCGACGCGTCTGCATTCCTTCCGCGACGAGCAGAAGAATCTCGCAGCCAACTCCGAAGCTGCGAGTCGACACGTCTGCGGATTTGTCCGAGGTGGGACGTGAGGGTCGGCTTCTGAGCATTTTGCTCGTTTCATTACCACCTGCTTGCTATATACGTGTCGACTGGATACTTACGGCTGCGTTTCACAAGTGGCTCTAAGGCCGTATAAGGGATATATTTCCTTTACTGCAATTATTTGCAGGAGAAAGCAGCCAGCAAGCAGAAAAACAAAACAGTAATAATGTTGTGTGTATTGCACACCTGCGAATGAGCTAATCTAAGGGGTATGGTGCAAGGATCGTTTCTAACAAGACGAGCGCCTGTCATAGGTAATACAAACTTTGATATATGGTTTGTGTGATTAAGGACCAAAAATAAGAAAAAAAAATTGCGAGTGTTCTAAAAACTCGGACGACATACTTCCTACTTCTCTATTATAACGCTCTTTCAGACATATTCGTTTATAGAGGTGACGCGAGTATCAAAAAAGAATATCTCTCACAGTAATAGCAGAGATTCATTTCTCAATCGTGGATTAAACACTTTTCGCAACTATAGCAACATTAAAGACAGAAACGTGCAGACGCTCTGTCAGTAGTTAAGGTAATAGTTTCTACATTCTGCGATGATCTTGTTAAAGAATTAAATCTTAACAGAATTACAACAGTGTTATTTACGTTCTGAGAATCCGATACACTGGAGTCGTGCAAAACTCCGAAAGCAAAATCGTATTGAACGAAGTATTGAAGATATATCTGAGCGACATTTACTGACACCCAACACCGATTTAGATTTCTCTTATCACACAAGCTAAGAATGAGATTTAAAAACAATATTAACGTCGTTTACTGGTGGGGTAGCACGTCGTATTCCGAGGTAAGTCAGTCTTAAGCGCAGACTGACAGACGACAAGTGCAAAGTAAAATTGAGGGCGTGTTTCGTTGACATTTAAACTGTGAAATTACAGTTAGTAGGCAGCGCGTTTGGGATACAACGACGTGCCAGGTCCGCTAAACTTAAAAAACAACAGTTTGAAGGAAAGAAATAAGCTGACCTTCAGCACACGCGAAAAGAAAAATTTTGAGGCATGTAACATTAATTTTATACTTTGGCGAGTAGTGCATTTGAGATACGCAGTGAGGCTGTCCCATTTCTGCCAAAATGGAATAAAAAAGATTACCAACAACCTGAGTAACTGAGGTAAATACCCACAATATGCAAATACCATTCTGAATAGGACCATTTGTATTTGAAAACAGGCATCCTTGCATCACGTAAAGCAAGTTTAACCATACTTCATTTTACTTTTTTCTGTTTTTCTGTCTTCTAGCTTCTGCCCTAAGCCCATAAATTCTCAGAACTGATGCCAGTCATCCTTGAAAATTCCCTGAGAAACAGGCACGCGCATGGGGGCACGCACACACACACACACACACACACACACACACACACACACACACACACACACACACACAGAAGCACGCGCGCTCGCAGGTACGCGTTACAAATGTATTAGCCATGTACAAGACACGAAGTAATGCCGCATTTAAAACCCATATCGACGCATAAAAGGGTTCATATCAGCAACGTTCACTCCACGATGTCGGCTGTTCTGGTTGAAGCGCTCGTCTTCGCCCTACGGCACACGTACGGCTCTTGGCAGTACCCTCGGGACGCCCACGTGAGAGCAGACGGCAGCGGTACTCACCACGTCGGGGGTGCTGGCGCCGTCCGTGTGCGACGTGGAGTCAGCCGTGCTGCGCGCGCCGCCGTCGCCGTTGGTGGAGCCCATGGGCTCGGGGGGCTTGCTCGACTCCCGCTCGTCGATCACCAGGTCTATGGGCATCTTGCCCTTCAGGCAGCTGATGTACCGGTGGCAGAAGTTGTCGCACAGCTCGTGCACCTGCGGCAGGCCAACACACTCAGTCACTAGCAGCTAATCACTCTCAGACAAGGCGCTCCAGTACGATCCCACTCCACCAGAGGATCCTAGGGCGTGAGATCACCTTCATTAGTGTTCAGTACATCAAATAACAAGTATTAAGCAAGTCGCTCTGGCTGAAGCTTCAGCATCATCCGTCAAGCATCCTATAATTCACAAAAAAGTCATACGTTTTGCATGGAAGAACAGCATCGACATTATAGAGAACTCGACAATGTTATCAGTAGCTCTTATTCTTGCAGAAATGACATGAAATTTTGCGGGAGAGGAACAGTTACACCACCGAGAGAGTCAGTGCAGTGGTAGGACACTGGGCTCGTTTCCCTGATGGACGGCGGCTCAAATATCAGTCCAGCATTCCTGATTTTAAAAAAATGGTTCAAATGGCTCTGAGCACTATGGGACTTAACTGCTGAGGTCATCAGTCCCCTAGAACTTAGAACTACTTAAACTTAACTAACTTAAGGACATCACACACACCCATGCCCAAGGCAGAATTCGAACCTGCGACCGTAGCGGCCGCGCGGTTCCCGACTGTAGCGCCTAGAACCGCTCGGCTACTCCGACCGGCTTCACGGTATCACCTGCACGCCGTGAGTGGTTTTTTTTATGTTTGGAGTGTCATTACATATCTGACTAGTTTCACGAAGCCCACTACGAATTTCTTTCCTCTGCCAGTCTCTTCGTCGCACAGCAGCACCTGCAAAAAACTCCCTCAATTATTTCCTGGATGCTCTCTACAGTTTTTGCCATCTGCAGCTCTATCTAGTACCGTGAAAGTTATTCCATGATTTCTTAACACACGTCCAATCATCCTGTCCCACCTTGTTAATGCTTCCCAATGTTTCTATTCTCGCCGATACTGCGGAGAACCTCGTCATTCGTCAGTCCACGTGTTTCTCACCATCCTTTTACAGCACCACATTTCAAACACTTCAGTTCTCTTCTTCTCAGCTCCCCCCACAGTTCAAGTTCACTGCCATACAATGCTGTGCTACAGACGTGCTGTGTCACAAATCTGTTCCTCTAATTAAGGCGTATGTCTGATAATAGCAGGCTTCTTTTGGTCAGGAACACATTTTCCTGTACCTGTCTGCTTTTTCATTGTCACTTTGCCTCCTCCGTCACACGTTATCTTGCTTCTAAGGTCACAAAATTCCTTCACTTCGTCTACTTCGTAGTCCCTAATTTTGATGTTAATTTTACTGTTAATCTCATTTCCGCTACTTCTCATCAATTTCGTCTTCCGTTGATTTACTCTTACTCCATATTCTGCGCTCAGTAGTCTCTCCATTTCGTTCAGTATGACCTGTATTTCCATCTCGTTTTCACTGAGTTAGCAATGTCATCAGCGAATCTTATCGTTCATACCCATTCAACCCAAATTTCAGTCCCACTGCTCAACCTATCTTCGATTTCCGTCATTGTTTTTTCATTGTTCAGATAGAACAATAATGGAGAAATGCTGGATCATTGTGTACCACACTACTTAATCAGGCCAGTTCGTTCTCAATCTTTCTTCTTATTCTACCTTCTTTGTTCTTCTACATACTGTATACAATCTTTCCCTCCAGCTTACACCTACTTTTGTGTGAATTTCGAAAGTCTTGCGCAATTTTACATTATCGAGGGCTTTTCTAGGCCTACATATGCTATGGATTTGTCTTTATTTTTTTTATGTCTTTCTTCCATTATCGAGTGCAACGTCAGAACTGCGTCCTACGACCAAACTGATCGTCATGTAATTGATCCTTAATTTTGTTTGGCATTCCGTGTTATGTGTTTAGTAGCAGTATATGAGTCTCTTATCACTTCCTGGGGCATGTGCAGGTTGAAGTCCTAAGGCAGTTGGTGACATGGTAAAGAAGTATTATTTCCTTTTAAAGGAAAAATTTACCGATCAGCTGTGACTTCATTATTAGTTACTTACCCACCTCCAGAAAGCCGAAGTAAAAGAGATCAATTGCTTAAGGCTTTCACTACTTCACTATATGTTATAGCACTTTTATTAAAGGATTATTCGTCATGCAACTCGTCTCTAATCGTCGACTGAAATCCTGATATTGAGTCTCCTGTGTCTGTCATACAGGTGACCAGATGTAAAAGATCACTAAATCCGATATGCTACAGTATCAAAAGAACATTTAAGACCAGTAAAAAAAAAAAGTGTTTGTTGCCATAATTTTTAGCTGCTCTTCGCAGTTTTTCTGACTGTTGCTGGAGAGCTGAAGTTATGTGACGTTTCACAATTTTGAAGTACATAACGACACAGTGAAATTCAAACGAAAGTTTTGAATTTGAACGGAATAATTAATATCCTCTACGACAGTTAAAAATTCACAACAGCTTAAGTAAACCTAGAAATGTCTGAACTCCGGTACGTTTGCATTCCAAGCGCAACTATCGGCACGATCTCCACGTCTGGGCCTTATGACAAAGAACGTCTGCAAATAGGCCTATCGTGCCAACCTCTCGGTTCAGATAATGATGTTCCAGGATAACGGGTCTCTGATGTCAGACGAATGAGTGCTTATCTCAGATGTGAGATTCTCAAATCGTTGCCGCTGGCCAGATACAAAAACGCTGTCGAGGTTCGCCGCAGAGTGACTCACGGCTGAAGAGATGTGGAGGCAGCCAAGCTGGCAGCCCGCAGGCCGTACAGGAATAGTTGGCCGGCGTTGAGACAGCAGAGGAATCGCTCGGGAGTGGGACAAGGCAGACGACAGTCAGGCGTAAGTTCGTCGCATTCTCTAGGCGGTCTAAACAGGCAGTCGATAAGGAATATAGCCGCGGCAGCTGGAGGAGGTAATGCACCCACTTTCTACCCTTACTTAGTTCTTTAAACTGGTCGAACTATCCGTTTCCGACTAGCCTATGTAAGATAACAAATGTCTGGCGCAGGTGTTAGGTAGGTTACTGCTGCTGCAATGGCAGGTTATCAAGATTTAAGTGAGTTTGAACGTGGTGTTATAGTCGGCGCATGAGCGATAGGACGCAGCATCTCCGAGGTAGCGATGAAGTGGGGATTTTCTTGTACGACCATTTCATGAGTGTACCGTGAATATCAGGAATTCGGTAAAACATCACATCTCGGACATTGCTGCGGCCAGTAAAAGATCCTGCAAGAACAGGACCAACGACGACTGAAGAGAATGGTTCAGTGTGATAGAAGTGCAATTCTTCCGTAAATTGCTGCAGATTTCAATGCAGGGCCATCAACAGCTGTCATCGTGCGAACCAACGAAACATCATCGATAGGGGCTTTCGGAGCCGAAGGCCCACTCGTGTACCCTTGATGACTGCACGACACAAAACTTTATGACTCGCCTGGGCCCGTAAACACCGACATGGGACTGTTGATGACTAGAAACATGTTGTCTGGTCGGACGAGTCTCATTTCAAATTATATCGAGCAGATGGACATGCACGGTTATGGAGACAACTTCATGAATCCATGGACCCTGCATATCAGCAGGCTTGTGGAGGCTCTGTAATGGTGTGGGGCGTGTTCAGTTGGAGTGATATAGGACCCTTGATATGTCTACAGGTGATACATACGTAAGCATCCTGTCTGATCAACTGCATCCATTCATGTCCACTGTGCATTCCGACAGACCTGGGCAATTCCAGCAGGACAACGCGACACCCCACACGTCCAGAATTGCTACAGAGTGGCTCCAGGAACACTCCTCTAAGCTTAAACACTTCCGCTGGCCACCAGACTCCCCATACATAAACATTATTTAGCATATCTGGGATGTCTTGCAACGTGCTGTTCAGAAGAGATCTCCAGCCCTCATACTCTTACAGACTTATTGACAGCTCTGCAGGATTCGTGGTGTCAGTTCTCTCCAGCACTACTTCAGACAATAGTCGAGTCCATACGACATCGTGTTGCGGCGCTTATGCGTGCTCACGGGGACCCTACACAACATTAGTCTGGTGTACCAGTTTTTTTGGCTCTTCGGTGTATGTGAGCTAAAACTCACCGATCCCACGCACCTGTTCGTAGTGTACCTCTCAGTTCATTACAGGCATTGAAATAGCATTGTTCTCATTGCCTTGTCCTTATTATCATTTCAAGACGTCTTATGACTTTGCAGTTTTTCACATATTTCTCCCCCCTCCCAATCTCCAACGTATAACTTTTTCCTTAATTCTGTGAAACCATGCAATTCTAATGAGAGCTTGTGTGTGTGTGTGTGTGTGTGTGTGTGTGTGTGTGTGTGTGTAGCCAACACCTACAACCAACATTATGAGCCACGCTCCTATGACCTACGGCGTATTGTAGACGCGGCACCATGTCGCAGTGAATAAGAAACGTGTTTGTAGCGGGGAAGCTGGCCCTCGGACCCCAGGCCACGCCGCCTCCCGCTCCTGGTCGTGTTAATGCCCGCTAGATTAAGTGGGGGTGACGTCAGCCGGTGCCTGGAGAACAAGCCCGGCACAATGGAACACCAATCGCCGTCTCTCACAGCGCCCGTCACTTCCAGACGAAAGAGTCGTCTTACGACCCGCAGGTCGGCAAGATGTGAGGCTGCATTGTTTAACACGAACAAGGATGTTGCAGAAGAGCAGGTGCGCCATGAATCAAAAATACACAAAAGGGATACTGAAAACTATGTTTATATGATCATCGTATGAAAGAGGTCGACCTGGCTTTGACTGAAGACACAGTCGAGAAAATAGTATTATTCACAAAGGAGGCGTGGGACGGAAGTTGAATAACAGAGTCCATCGTAGGGGATTTCAGTGGTTAACAGTCTCAGTAACGTTTTACAACAAAACTTAATTCACTGCAATAATGGGTCTGCACTTGTCAGAACAATAATAATACTCATATAGTAATATTTCCATTGAAATTCTATCAGATGAAAACCTGTAATAAACCTCGATAGCATTAAAGAAGAGATTACGGTGACTTCGAAATTTATGCATTACATCATCTTCTAATAAAATGGTGTTGTCACTGTTTCTGCAAAATTCGTAAGTGATACGAATCTTTCATACCAGAGTTATTACTTTTTTCTGTGCAACAGGAGGCCCTTCTTATCACTGTAATGTCACGTTAACTGAGGTTTGCAAATAAATAAATAAATGATTTGGCACGTGCGTGATTCGTTAGACCTCGATTCTGCTGTTTGATGACTGGTTCATTACGCATCTCTAGTGACATCCAGCATTGGTCAAAACGTCCACGAAAATGCTTTAAGAAAAACGCACAGGAAGAGGCACAACTGAGCAAAAGTTTGTAATATGGGTGCTGAGTTCATCAAGATATTCCTATAATACAAAGTAATGAAATGCGGGTGATTATGAAGAATGCAAAATGAACTTCAAGGCAAATAAACGAAATAAATTTTAAACAGAAGGGGGAGGGAGCGATGTCTAAAACGACAAAATGATCGCTACAGACGAAGCGTGGCGAAATTCGGAGATGTGTAGAAGACTGTGGTATAGAACTGTATCCTATGTTAAGTAAATTGACATAATTGAACAGACTCGACGAGAAGAAAACTTTTGCGAAAATGAGAAGAAACTGGAGAAGTACAAAAGCACAGCGTTTATTTTCCTATTTGGACGTTTTATGCATGCCTGCAATTTTATCCCATCCATGTTGAGTTATCACTTGGAAAGTCTCTATTATTTGTGATATATCAAGACAACCACATGTGTCAGAAACTCTGAACTATAGACATAAATACATCTACTGTTACGAAACTCAAAAATAGAACTTTTTTTTGAAACGGTTTGGTGTCTTTCAAAAAACAGTGTGGACCCCAGATGTCCGTGCAATAGATATTAACGTCGAAACTACCTATACAAAGTTAAAGATCTTCGATGATTTTAAGAAACACATGCATACTGAAATGAAATTCACAGTAGAAGTACATCGTGACTGCGATTATTTTAATTTATGCATGATAATGGTGGCTGAGCAACGTGGCTTTGAATTACTTTAAGAAATACAACAACCAGCCACCTCTATGTACCTCTACTGACGCCAAGCAACTGGCGTACTGCACTTGTTTCTTCATCAATACAACGTTTTTGTCGACTGCAATTTGAATGTTACAGATTATTTTTACTCTGTTATCTGTAGGTCTTTCTTTCGCGTTTCTGCACGCAGAAAACAATAGTTTGTCATCACTGATGCAGGGCGTCATTCGCCTTGTGGTCGAATGATCGAAGGCCGAAAGGCGTCTTGGCACAAATCTCTTTTCAGTATCTTCTCCATTACTTTCGAATGAAAATTCTGTATGTGAGTCCGTAGATGATACGGTGTGAGGTAGTTACAATTAAAGTGCAGGTACTCATTGAAATCCAGTGCGGTCTTTAATTGTCATATGCAGCAGAACTAGGTAGATACGCTAGTGCGTTGATGCGAAACCGATACATGCTGGAAAAAAATTAGTTACAATTTTGGCCACCAGGTGTAAATCGGACCTGTACGGCATCTCATCATCGTCTTAAGCGCTCATACTGAACGAATTGTCTAAGTTGCGACTAGTCCATGATATATTGTAACATTTCTATACGTATTTCTTGCATTAACAGAGCCAGATTTGCATCTGGTGGCCAAAATTAGAACCAGCTTTTTTCTAAGGCAAATCAGTTCCGCGTTAACGCATTTTCAACGAGTACCAAGTTTCGCTGCCATACGATAATTATAGCCAACTCTGGACCTCTGCCAGCCGCTGTGGCCGAGCAGTTGCAGGCGTTTCAGTCTGGAACCGCGAGACCGCTACGGTCGCAGGTTCGAATCCTGCCTCGAGCATGTGTGTGTGATGTCCTTTGGTTAATTAGGTTTAAGAAGTTCTAAGTTCTAGGGGACTGACGACCTCAGATGTTAAGTCCCATAGTGCTCAGAGCCCTTTTTTCTGGACTTCTGTGAGTAGATACACTTTGATTATAACCAACCGATATTTGCTTTCTGAATGCAAATTCCATAGCTACAGTTAATTCTTTTCCTAGTAGTTTTGGAGTCGCAATGTTGTCCTCAAGTCTTCATTCTTATGTACAGCCAAGCTGCCGAGCTGGAATCTGTCATTATTGGTCATTGATGCGAAATTCCAACTCGACAACTTAGACTTATACAAGAATGATCGCTTGAGAAACTGGAAATGATCAAAAAGGAAGGTAGTTGTGTATCTTTTATTCCAAATAAATAAAGCTACAAAAATGGCTGTTTGCTGCATCTTTTCAAGAAAGTTATGCCAGTTGCCTCTAAACCTGGTTGGGAAGATGCGTAAGCCACATTCAGATTCTGTTAGAACAAACATAACCGTCATTATTTGTATCGCAAGAAGATTCGAATTAGTCCAGCCCAAGGGATTCACGCAGAGAATTTCAGGGGAGTGTTTACTGGCGCAGAGACCAGTCAGGATGACGCAGCGCCGCCGACGAAAGAATGCCGTGCCGCTGAGAGGCAGTCAGGCAACCCCGACTTCCCCTATTAGCCGAACCACAGCGAGCACGTGGTTCCCAGAGGGGATTTGGCCCGCCTCCCTCCCCTGCCCTTGCCTGGCGATCCCACCGCCAGAAATAGTTCCGCGGAATCCGAGAAAGCCGTTTCCGCCCCGCGCCTTGCCGACGCCGGCTGGTGGCGCAGTCGAGTTCTGTTCTGGCGTGGTTCTGTTCTGCTCCGTACCCCTTCTTCGGGCGTCGACAATAACGCGCGCAGAAGCGACCTGGCCTGCCTCGGGAGCACCGGCAGAGGCCGAGGGAAAGAAGGAGGCGGTCGCCGGAGAAATATCCCGTCCGCTTATATATTGCGGGCGGCAGCGGCAGGTATAAGATTACCGCTGAAATATTACGGCGCGGGCGAATTCTGGCTTCCCTCTGCCGGCTGGCTGCCGTCCCCCGGGCCGGCGAGCGCGCGGGCGCTGCGGCGACAATATACATTTCCCTGGAAGTGACAGATATTGCCGGCGTCGCTTCGCCCCTCGCGCCCCTAGAGACGCCGCCGCAGCGGACGCCGGCGTCGCCGGAAGAGCAGACGCTGCGACAAACAACGCCGCACGCCGTCTCCGCGTTCGCAGTGCGCCTGTAAAGCCCAGGTGCACGTCTACCGGGCCCGCGCTGTCCCTCTTCTAGAAATGAACCCTTGTGCCTATCGTTCACATCTGACATGTGAGTGTCAGTGAGCACATCAGCGTCAATTATGAAGTTTATTTCAGTTGAATTTCCATGAAAATAACGGGGATTGTTTTCGCAGTAGCGAATATGAACCATCGTCAGCTGTATATTGGAATGGTGACAGTGAAAATTTGTCCCGAATCGGGACTCGAGCCTGGACTTCCCGTTTTACGCGAGCGAATGCCTTAACCGTTTCGGCCATCCGAGCACGAATTATGTCCCGATCCAAACTTACATGTCGTCGTCCATGTCTCTCAACCTGCACTCGAACTTTACATGTTCGCGTCCAGGAAGGTCACAGTTATTCCAAGTAGAGGACCTGGTATAGGCGAATAAGACGCCAAATCCGCTTTCGATCGACTACCCAATTTTAATAGCCCATAGACACTTCTGGTCTAGTCAATCCTAACCGGATTACCGATGAGTTTGTGGCACTTGTACGGAGCTATACTTGTGCGGAGATGGAATGTGTTGACAGTTCTGCGAAGCCCAGGTCAGTTCAGATTGTGGACCTCAGAACAGGCTGTTCCACAAGCAGGATACACTGACCTGCCCATCACTGCCTGTGGCATACTAAAGGGAAAATCCACTTTCTGTACTAATAACCCAATCCGGCCACCATGTCACTGGCAGTTGGCTGTTGTGCGTGGCTTTCTCCTAGAGTCCAGCACTGCTCGTCATCTCTGAACACCAATTGTGTTCTAAGTGTTGTGACGAGACCAACAAAGGGCAACCATTTATTGATTTACCGGTAAAACGGGCACCAGTATACAGTGGATTATATCAAGAAAGAAGACTTGACTTACTGCCATTTTATAAACGTTATAAGGAATAAATACAAAGGAATACTATCTACTAAAAGTAAGACTGTTGTAGGTGAAGGCAGTTATGTTTGTATTCCAGATGTAGCAGCATATGAAATGCGAAAATATTTTGTGAGCGCAAAAAAAAAAAAAAAAAAAAAAAAAAAAGCGTGCAAAAGAAATAGATTTTAAAATTTCATTGGTTTATGTAGAAGAAATAGGGTAACTCTTCAGTCGAGGCTACGACTTTGTAACATCGTTACCATCACATAGGAGAGCAAAACATTAACTACATCGCATTATGGAAAAATACGTGAGATCTACACAACATCTGATCAATTCTGGAGAATATTCTTTCATGAAAATAATTTATTGATGAAAAATGTCAACAAATTTTTATTTGGTTGTCGCAATGGGGGACCGAAATATAGAATACTGGTGTCTGCCAGTGAAAATGGAAAATAATGCTTGTCAAGCTGTGAATCGTTATTTGTGTGTGGTATGTTCAAGCGTTTGAACAAATGGCGAACTCACAAGTTTTTGTCAGGTAACAAGCACTGTTACAGCTATCTACGTTTTGCCACCGAACAAAATGAGAGAAACAGAAGAACTTTTTATTTAACTGTTAAGCGCAGCGAGTTTGGACGGAGCTCTGTCTCATAATGACCTTCGAAATTGCTATTCCATAGCTCGGACACGAGCAATTACACTTCCGACATATATGCATGGTGACACAACCTTGTAGTCTTGATCCTGTTTTGCATTTACTAGACTACACCGCTTGCCTCAACAAGGACATCACGCAATGTTTCCAGACTTTTGACGAGGGCAGTTGTTTGGTGGGATGTGCTGAATGCTAGGTGTCCATTAACCATGTCCCACGCGCTTAACACCATCTAATATTCAGCTAATTCAGGATGCTTGAAAGAGGCGAAACGAGTCATTACTAATTAAATAATAAATACATCTCTGCAACAAAGACTGACGGTTTCCTCATCGTATATTACTCGTTCTTGTACCATCCCTGCCATGTGCTCGAAAATCTCCCTCATAAGTTCGATATTCACGAGGCATCGAACATGTTTTAAGGCATTTGGCTTTTACGTTGTACAGCTTTGAAGTCAACCGCCAATGTAGTTACACATTTAAGTTAAGAAGAGCTGTGGGATCTATAACTGGGCCAGTGGATGGCAGATGGACCAAGGAAGGCTTGCTAAAGTCTATGGTGGGCGACACTGAAACATATGTAGGAACAACATTGATGCATGTGGTTGGTGACCCCACTATACGGAGAGATCCACACTAGATCACTATGAGCAAACAGTTTCAATAGATTTCAATTACCGTTGAAGTTACAATAATTTTGCACATATTTTCATCACACAAACACGGAGTACATTCGTAGTAACTGTGAGTCGACGTCTGAGCATGTGTCATACCCCTGAGTATTCCTAACGAGATCCAAACCCAGTACCCTATACAGTGAACAGAAAACTCTTCATAATCTCATCTGCAAAATTATGACAAAGACACGGAACGGGAACAGCTGAACATCTGAATTTAAACAGGAGCGGCCCAATTAAATATGAAATATGGGTACCATAGCTCACATGGATATCATGTTAAATGGCTTTTTTGTACTATGAAACGAAACCAAAAGTCACAATAAAATCTTGTTTATTACTAATACGCATTAAGCTGAATCCAGTCACTGTATAGGCAAAATAAAGAATTATAAAATGCATAGGGTTCAAATTAATTGCAAAAGATAAACGATAATCCCTTAGCACAGGTGGGTGGTATTGGAAAGGAAATGGTACAGTTAACTATGTTCATGTAAACTGTCAACGACTGATGAATTAGTCTGCGAATTAAAGAACGGTTCCAGGAAAGCATACGCAAACACCAATTCCCTTGCCTAAGTACATATTGAGTTTAACCAGCAAACTACGGGAATTAATTTACACCCATGGCTGATTTCAGTTGTCAGGCACACAATGTAATATAAAAGGTGAAGCGCGTATGTAATTTAAATAACGACGAAATACCACGTAACGTGTTTCCTAACCTAAATATAACTGTATGTATGTATAATCCATGAAGGCTGCCACAACGGTGGTGAAACATATTTGGTTGTTAAAACAATTACACGTGTATCTCCAAAAAGGCGGACCAATCCTTAATTCATTATTATTTTGAGCAAGCACGGGAACAGAGTTCAAAACTCCAATATGATAGTAGGAGTTATATTATAATAAAATAATGGAATAGATGATAATAAAATGTTGAAATGCGTGGCTTTTTAAAATGTATTGAATTAATGAGATTAATTTTTTGGCATGAATGACAAGCACAATAAGCTGAGCTATGCCTGGAAATAAGTTCGTATTAGTTCATATTATTTTGCAGGGGGAAGTAGTTTCTTTCTACGCTGTAGATTTGTGCCTACCCTTCTTTATAATGCTACGTTTGGTTGCCGTGTTCACCTTTGAAGTCTTGACCGTGTTCCCATTAAGCTTATCGGATCCTCGTAATATTCCAAAGTACACAGGTGAACTCCAGTTCTTGTAATTATCTTACTGTTTGAAATAACAACTCACTCGACCTTTCTGTTAATAAAACAATACTGTATTTTCTAAACGGTGCACATAAGAAATACATACTCCTCACTTATTCATAGTGACCCCAAAATGGCAGTCTACAATTGCTCGCTTAAAATGGCGTGCTTCCTTCTCGATTACTCGCTGAGCGCGAATCCTTCCTTCCTCCTCCTGGTACAAGAAAAACTCCTTTTTTTTTTTTTTAACAACTGAAAATCAAAAGTACCTGACGGTAGGCATAGGCTCTATGATGGGCTACCGCTTCATCTTTTCTCTTTGCTTTTAAAGAAGACGAAAACATAAAAGAAATGCAAAAGGTTTATCACAGAGTCCTATAATACTACCTTAGGGAACACTTCAAGCTACTGTCACATATGCCTGTTTGTTCCGGTTAAGAATGGTATATGTATTTTTAACGACTTTTCTGGATTTTTTTTACCCGTTTATGAAATGTTACACAGCACAATAATCGCCTTGCACAACGTCTTTTGATTACGTCTACGTTTGAAGGAGTAACTACCGTACTCCAGGTGCTGTCACTTACCAACGCGATGATAAAGAATGCGTAAGAGTATCATCTGCTCCGCTTATAATTACAGGAAACATTTATGTCCATTTATAGCCGTACATGTTTACCTGTCTTCTCCCATGCTGGGCTACCTACAGGAATTCCCTAGTGACGTGAAGTATCAATACGTGGGTTTATCCGTGTCCCCGCAAGCTGATAGGTAAACAGCGATTTTCGTGAAAGCAAAGTCGTGCTCTGGCCAAGAAAGAGGTCCCGTCCTCAAAGGGCTGGAAATTTGGGAAAGGAGTGAGGCGAGGCGAGGGTGCAGGCCGGAAAGCGGCTTAGCGCGGACAAGAGAGTTCGCTTTGGCGAGCTGACCGCGGTCGCTCATTAGTGGGCCTTTTGTGCAGCAGGTATTTGGCAGCGGGCCTTATCTGGCCGGGCGCGCACAATGCGAGCACAAAGGCCGGCGCTGTTAGCTGCAATAACAGATTAGCGGCCAGGCCGCATAATTCCGGCGGCCCGTGCGCGGGCAGGTTTTACGGTGTTTACCGCGGCTATCGCCCGCCTGCAGCCGCTGTCCGCCTGCTCGCCACGCATCCGTCACCTCGCCGCGGGCTCTGCTCCGGGCACAGGACACGCAGCCGTCCAGAGTCAATTTGTAACTCGACGCGTGCCCGAGAAAAGCGATACGGGACTGCTATCCAGCGATTCCGTAGGTGGTCTCACTGTAACTCTAAAACTTTCAAAACGGTGATGTGATGCATAAAAGGGTCGTACCCATTCCCTAATCCTTACAACGGGTAAGATATTGGGATATTATAACAGAGTTCTCTATTTGAACTCAGAATATCATTATTTTTTTATTATTATTATTATTATCCGCTTTCAGGACTTACCCGTACAACCATCACAATACTGTACTGTCAGCTATGACGATACGAACGGGACAACACAACATCCAGTCCTATAGAGGACAAAATCATCGACCTGGCCGAGAACCAAACCCAGGCCCCTTCGGTTACAATTCCGATGCGCTAAACACGCAGCTAACGAAGCAGACGACTCCGAAGGTCATGGCAGTACATACTTTCTACTGAATCATATAATCAGGTTTCTGTCATTTGTGACTTGTGAAATACTGATCCTAACCTACAACAAAGCAATGTGAATTTCGCTATATCTAAAACACAATTCTCGTCAACGACGCAAGCTGCCTGGAAGTCTGTACCATGCAATGAAGAAATCCAGTTATTACTTAGCATTTTCAAGAGGAGTCTCAGGACATCCTGAAGTAATTAGTATTCTGCTTCAAACTGTTGGCTGTCTGGCTTAATAGAATCATACATGCATTCCTGCTGGGACGTTAGGCGCTCCTGACAGAAGTGGTCACCACAGCCCGTAAAAGATCCTTCGTAAACGACCTGGAAGTTTGACGTTTAATGCTACGGGCATGTTTGTCGTTAAACAACAAAAGGGCCTCTCCTCTTTACAACGTGTCGAAGTGGAAGGAGCGGTCTCAAGTGCCTACTTTCATTGATTCGTTGGGGAAAGAGAGAATTTCTTTTAAGTGCTTCATCTGGTGTGTACCTGTGTAGCGTGTGTGTTTTTGTTATTCGTCTCGCCTTTCCCGATCCCAGACGGGAAGAGGGCAGCAGCCCGCCATCCGGCAGAGGGTATCCGGTCAATTAGTCGGGAACCGCGCGTGAGCCCTCCAGGAAATATACAGCCGCACAGTAAAACTCTAGCAGGCGCTGTCTGCGGACACCCTGGGCCTTAAAGCCGTCACTACGCAGATAAGGACTGCTTATTTACAGCTGCCAGCTACTGGCCTCATTTGGACATCTTTTACTATGAAAAGATGCTACACGACAGCGAAGCTACTAGTACTTACGCCCTTGACATGAGGCCCTGAGCAGCACCTGCTGCCCATGCTGTTACTGAATAGCATCTGGTTTTGAGTGTCGCGTATCAACCAAACTAATGGTATGTCGCACACTGGATAATATGCGAATTTAGCTGTTAAAACCAAAAATTGTATAGAAAAATGTAATAGCTGTCCTCCGTCGAACTTAGTGTCCCGTATCTGCGCCCAGAAAAGGTCAAGGCAAAGTTCATTAAACCCCTTGCTGAGATTCCGCAAATTTCCCGGCATATATGAGAGCCGTAGGCTATTCTGTGGCCTTTTACATTACAACGCCCTATTAAGAGGACTGAGAATGCTCGAACGAGAACAGTATTTCCAAATGTAGTTACAGTCAGGAGCGATCATAATTTATTTTGTACTCTGTGTGATGCAACCACAAATTTTTTTCTGATTTCGGTGTTATTCTGCCTGGTGGTTGCACAACGTGCTCTTCAATGTATGCTGTTCTGGTATTTCAGTAAATCAAACCTCGGTCGTTAGTCACCAAATTCTTCGGAATACACAGGGTACCTCAGGAGAAACGATAAATAGTTAGGGATATCAAAGGAACGATCATTGGAAGCAAAAAAGTCTGGTAAATATGGATTCTCGCATGTACATCTTAAGAGATATGAGCATTTCTTTTGAGTAAAGGAGATGTGTTTCACAATAGTGAGGATGAATATCCGCTGCAATTTCTTAAGAAATACAAGTCAGAGCCGAGTTAAATGGACGTTTTTATTCGTTTGTTCTGCACTACCACCCCTCAAAATATGAAAAGCAAAGAACTTTAGAAGAGATTTGGTTCACAATATCAAAGATGAAGAAGTATGGCTCAAATGTCTCTGAGCACTATGGGACTTAACATCTGAGGTCACCAGTCCCCTAGAACTTAGAATTACTTAAACCTAACTAAACTAACGACATCAGACACATCCATGTCCGAGGCAGGATTCGAACCTGCGACCGTAGCGGTGGCGTGGCTCCAGACTGTAGCGCCTAGAACCGCTCGGCCACTCCGGCCGGCCCATGTTTACAGCTTCATCCTGTTTCATGTCCATGCACTGGGGATCAGTACGGCCACATAACATTATGTCTTCTGACCGCATAATTCCTGGATCAACAAAATGACTATATTTGACATTGTTCCTGGATGCATTACGTGCTTCCGCCTCTCGCCATTGGAGGATACGGGGCCTCTTACGAACGGAAGGGCAGCTAGCTTTTTTTGTAAAATATTTAATGCTGGAGTGAATAACGCACAAAATTAAAAGTAACGACGTGTGTGGGCTCTGAGTGAAGCAATCACATGAACATTTATGTGACAGACTTCTGACAAAAGGTAAACTGTAACTCAAAAGTGATATCACTTAGGCTGTATTCAAGCACTTGGTATTTACACGACAACGATATAACGTCAGCTACATGTGCAAAGAAGAATCATTCCGTTAGTAACTCACTGTAATTGCGTGAGGGTTCAAGTACGTAAAAAAGCTAAACTGGAACGCATATGAAGAAAGCCGCTCATTTTAATTGCATTTCGAAGAACAGTGTTACCGAGAAGCATGAGAAACCTGTCAGTGCGTGATCACCCTCCACGATTGTGAGGTACATAAAATATTCTGAAAACATCACAACACCAAAAAATAATATAGAGTAATGAAATTTCGGGAATACATTTGTCTAGGTGACAAATGTAAGTGATTAACATTGCAAGCTCACGAGTTAATGTAAGAGCGACGTAAGTCATTGCAGATGTCAAAAGCTCCACGTGTAGATGCAGTGTGCCTATCGTGCAAACAGGTTGATTGCAGGCCCTCGACTGACCTCCTCCAAACCAACACACGTCCATCACTGGCACCGAGGCAGAAACAACATTCATCAGAAAGCACAACATACCTCCACCCTTCCCCCCAGTGAACTCTCACTTGACACCACTGAAATTGCAAATGGCGGTGGTTTGGGATCGGTGGAATGCACGCTACAGGACGTCTGGCTCGGAGTTGTAGCTGTTCATTGCGTGTCAGTGGTGCCAACTGCTGCCCTGATTACTGCTGCAGATGCAGTTCTATGGCTCACAGTCATACACTGAATACGATGGTCTTCCCTCTTAGTAGTGCCACGTGGCAGTCCGACGAAGCCAGGTCCTACATTCTCGTGATCACCACTGCCAGCAATCACGTACAGTGTGGCCACATTCCTGCCAAGCCTTCTGAAATACCGCTGAAGTAACGTCCAACATCTCGCAGCCCAACTTCATGACCGCGTTCAAAGTCAGTGAGCTGTTGATAATGGCCTCTTTTTGCCTTAAAGGCATTCTTGACTATCATCAACTCACCATGTCCAATCCGCAAGGTAAGCAATGCTCTCAACCGTTACGGCGTGTATATGCTACTAGCGCTACCCTTATGCGACTGGCGAAAAATTTTAAGAGATATCACATTTCAGATGTAGAAACACGCCTACCAGTTTCGGTTATGTGTCACAACTCCTTCTTAGTGTTGCGATATTTTTCCGTCAGTGTATGTTTCGCAATACTGAAACTACGATGATTTGTTTAATTGCATGCTACGATGACCTGGTACACGTCGTTCTCAAGAAAGTGAGCTTCTGTGACAAGACAGATTTTCGACGTTAGGGTAGTTGTAAATCGCGCCAGGACACAGCGTAGGTTTTGTGGGAGCGGAGCCTGCTTTGGGAAAGGGGAGTGACGCGCCGCAGGTCGGCAGACATCTGGAAGCCATGGCGCAGATGTGGCAGCGGCTAATGAGGACTGCGTCCGCTTTCCACGCATCTGCGTCTCCAGCAATGCTCGTAAACACTGCGACAAGCCCGCGCCGGCTCTCTCGTAACGATCCCCGCCTCGCGAACGTCAGCGGATGCATATGCGTGCACAGAGGAAAGCACAGAATAAACGAGCAGTGGTGTCCATACGCGAAGGACAGCTGTCTATCAGTTAAAAGCCTCTCCAAACTCAGATGACGAGACTATTGCAGAAAATAGTGTTTCTTACTCTCACTACGGACCGGCTGCCTTCCATGCTTGTGATTTGTGGTGTAATGGCGCTCACTGCCGAGGTTATTTGCGCATGTGGTTTCTGAAGGGAACTCTATTCCTTAACTGACCAGCAAATACTGAATTTGGTTAAAGCTAACAAACTTCTGGTAACAATAAATGAGGCCACTGACGATCATAAACGAAAATCAAAGGGCGTCTAGGCGAAAAAAATTGGTGAGATGAGGGTTCGCTGCAAACTTAATTATATAGATGGTTCATTCATTCTGAGAATTCAAGATCTTCAGAATTTTTACCTATTATGGACAATAATACTGGCAAGATATCGCTCATAAGGATTCCAAGACTTTCTAGAGTGTTTTAATTTCAAATTTGAAGTCTACTAACAAATAATAAAAGTAACATTTTTTCGTGTGATAAAATAACAAACCCACGATTCGTGGATTTTTTTGCTTTACATGAACAGTGAAACCCTGCTTCTTGCCAAATTTTTTATTCTAGAGCAATTGGAAGTACCCTATAGGTTTTGATGGGTGAGTTCGCGAGTGTCAAAACATGTAACATAAATGGTCAAGTCTTTTGACAACATTGGCTTAGAAGTTTCAATTTTTTACATCGCCAACTTCAAGCAGCTACTAGTGCCCGAGAAAAAGTGTCTTGAACAGTCCGTCAGACGGACAGACGAACAACGAAGTGATCCTGTACAGGTTCCGATTTACCCAACTGACGTATGGAACCCTCAAAAGAAAATATTATTTTGGTGAATGAGGTAATTTTTAATCTATCTATTTTCCGTGTAGAGAGCAATAAACATATGAAGTAATTCACACTTTTGCGCCAGGAAAAATAAGAGAAAATACTCAACTCACAATACATTTTAGCTTATTGTGTCCCCAAATTCTTACAGTGCCTTACCTTAGCTAGTAAATGTAAAGGCGCTGCATGTTCTGTGGGTAAGTGATCTTCAAACAAAGCACATTGGTCCTCTACCCCTAGGCTGATTTGCACACTATTAGCAGCTACAGCTCTTCTGGAGATGGTATACCTTTCTGAAATATGATTTACTATGGTACTTGACTTTTCTGAAGACAAACGCGTTTCCAGAGTGAATACGTCACGTCAAGCAACAGTAAAAATCCTACGCGATTTGAGGTGAAATTTTTGCATTTATACTGTAACACTTGTGCAGCCAACAAACCACTGTTACCAAACCACACAGTAGCTTTAGTCAGCTGCTCATCGTTTTTCCGACCATATGAATAAATGATGATATCAATATTGATTTTCACGTAAAATATTCAGCCACTGTCAGCAGACTTTTCTGTGATAGGTCAAAACTTTTGTGGTTACCTTTCGAAATTTTGATCACTCGTTTAAACTGCGGTTATTACTTCCATTGCTTCCAGAATGCCATGGCAATGACTATACATTACGGAAAAGCACTACAACTCTATAGGTCTTGTTAACTTTACAGTAGGATATTTCATTGACAAGATGTCTGATGTAAATAGGTAAGATGAGTGGTGGAGAGAACTTTCTACATAAGAAAAATTGACTTTGTGCACATGTTCGTACCCTAACGTTATTATGGTCCTTCTGTGTGATTAAGTGTAACCGATCTGTCGTTTGTCCCGATAACTGATTCTTTGAGAATATACTTCTGAATTACTTCCGGAGATCTTCATGTATCTTCTCTGGGCATCTCCGTAGCACTCTTAGGCTCACTACGTCGGCCCGTCTCAGATTTCAGCACGTCTCTGAAGACCATCGCTCTCCCTTCTTAACCCTAGATGGAGAATGTTCTTGCTTGAAACACTTTAAGAAATACAGCAACCGGCCAAGTACAAAAAATGGTTGATTGCTGTATTACTTCAAGTAATTGAATCTACAGCCACGAAGCTCAACAACCAACACAGACACTCCTTACGGTCCCCTTTGCAAGTGCTCCACGCTTTCACAGAATTCTCGCCAACCTTCAGGTTGTACCTAAATAGGTTGGTTGGTTGGTTGGTTTGGGGAAGGAGACCAGACAGCGAAGTCATCGGTCTCATCGGATTAGGGAAGTAAGTCGGCCGTGCCCTTTCAAAGGAACCATCCCGGCATTTGCCTGGAGCGATATAGGGAAATCACGGAAAACCTAAATCAGGATGGCCGCACGCGGAATTGAACCGTCTTCCTCCCGAATGCGAGTCCAGTGTCTAACCACTGCGCCACCCCGCTCGGTCCTAAATAGGTTTCGTGTGTTGTCATTTATTACATAAAGAGAAAGGCTTGGTTGCAAAGTTATTCTTATTACAAGTAACGTGTTTCGCCTGGTTTAGGCGTCCTCAGATTTTTCTAAAACAAAGGGAAATGCAAATACGTGATTATATAAAAATACAAATTAGGGAGCATGGTTCTAAGTTGCGCTAAATTTTTAAAAGCGTTATTTCAAAACATTTTTCAAAAATAAATTAACAGACACGAAAGGCTAACAAAGCAATGCCTATCACTGGCTGGCAGGGTGTTAAAACAATGGTGATAAGATTCACTGGAACAAAACCAGTTGTGTATAAAACTTCCTGGTAGATTAAAACTGTGTGCCGGACCGAGAATAGAACTCGGGACCTTTGCATTTCGCGGGCAAGTGCTCTACCATCTGAGCTACCCAAGCAAGACTCACGACCCGCCCTCACAGCTTTACTTCCGCCAGTAAAGCTGTGAGGGCGCGTCGTGAGTCATGCTTAGGTAGCTCAGATGGTAGGGCACTTTCCCGCGAAAGGCAAAGTTCCTGAGTTCGATTCTCGGTCCGACACACAGTTTTAATTAGCCAGGAAGTTTCATATCAGCGCACACTCCGCTGCAGAGTGAAAATCTCATTCAGGTGAGTAAACAGTGTAACAAGACGGCCGCATTAAAAATAGATTTCCCGTTCTACTAGGGTGGAATGCCAACAGAAGGCGCTAGTGCCTATAGAACTTATTTCTTATTATCTACTACATGAACCTCTTGCTAGGACTGGCTTATAATGTAATGATACTTAATTTGAAACCAAATCCATTTTAATCCAAGGTAGCAGTATTCGTTCTGCACGCTAGGACAGATAACGTGGGAGTGATTTGTGCGCTATTCCGTCGCCTCTGCGCGGCCGCTACGGGTTGTTCCCACACTTCAGCACGAGACGGAACTAATGCAAACACAGGCGAGCGGCGGGGAGTGGCTGCACCCGTGTTTTCGCCTCCGCCAGCTCGGTGCGGTGGCCACAGCCGCTGCAGCGCACCGCCAGACTTAAATCCTGCCGCGGAGGCCGTAAAACGAGCCTGTCACGAGCAAGCCTGTGTCACACGCGCGGGAGAAAGAAAGAAAGAAAGAAACAAGTGTAAATATAATTTTCTGCGCCAAACGTCAGGGCGGCGCAGTGTCCTGGCTCGCCGGGGAGAAAGCTGCTCCTTCTCTTTTTTAATATCACGGAACAATTCTCAATTTAAACAAAGCTGCGGCAGCGGCATTCCAGCCTCGCCGTCACAACTTGGGCCGCCCGCATATTACGGTCCGGCCCGGACACCGAATGCGATTTGTTGACGCCGTCGCAGCGCGCCGGTCCTAAAAAAATAAAAAAGGGCTAAAATATCGCGCATTCCGCCCTCCCGGCGGGCTCCAAATTCACGGCGACGCGATGTGCGCTGCGCACAGGAGAAGGAACGGCCTAGCTGGGGCCGCCGCAGGCTTCGCCTAGCCCTTCACCGGCGAAGGTGAAGCGCACAGTGGACATGAAACGCTGTTTGTGCCTGCATGTCCCATAAAACATAAATGTCTGTACGCCGTTTTTATGTCCCGTTATTAAATATAGCAACCTTTTTATGACCGCAAATGTTGATTAACTCACCATACCGAGAGACATGGTGAAGTGGTTAAAGCATTGCAAGACTGAAGTCCCCTCCCCCCTACACATCTTGATTTAAAGATGTCATCTTGCTTTCAGCTTTTATTTTACGACTGAATTGTTGGCATTATCCAATTTTTAAGAATCTATCCAACATAACACAATTTAATGAGAACAATGAGTTTTTTTTACTTAATGATTTTATTTAGTTACCAGTTTCGGTGCCTCACTAACACCATATCTGGTGAAACTAGGTAAGTTATCTAGTCGTTTGTGTTACTGTAATGTCTAATTGGTTTCCGTACAAATTTAATGGATTAGTACCTGGATAAAATGAAAGAACCAGGGGTTGTAGAGAGTTTCAGAGGGAGCATTACGGAGTTCAAATCAGTCTTCGGACAGAGCGCACATTCACATTTACAGCGCATGTAGGACGTTATCCGCGACTTTTCAAAATTAACGTGATTTCTGAGGATATGGTTGACTGCTTCTTTCGTCTACACCTCTCAGTCAGAGACAATGCTTCATCTTAATGGTCCGATATTAACGGAACAATTTTCCAATTTTTCTCACGTCTCTGAGTTTACTGATTGCTTCCAATGAATGTCTACGATATTCGTCATAGAACCGGATTCTCAGATCCCGAATTCCGAAAAACTGCTCATGAACAAGCAGAAAAATTTTATTATAATTTCTACGAGCGCCAGCTCCTACATCTAGATGGTATTTGATGGGGACCTAGCAAGCTTAAAAGTCAAAGAACTACCCTGCCTCACAAGAGAAGCCAAGCGGGAATATGTTAATCTGGAAGATTCGGAGAACACTGAATAGTATTAGAATGGGCATAGCGTCAGTCAAAACAAATCTGAATAAATTGAGTCTCAAAGACGATGCGGACGATGAAAGCGACAGTGATCAAGCCCAGGGCATGAAACATCATCTACAAGTTTCCAACTGCCCAGCAAGATGTGCCCTTGACGAAAATGAATCAGTGGACATGGTCCGATATTGGGTTGAAAAACCTTAAAAGATATTTTCGACACATGTAAACGTAAAGTACCTGACAGTAAACGTGGTGGTCACACTCTAAAGAAAACCTGTTATCATACCAAAAATATTATAAAAGGGACAGCTTTCACCATTTAAACAAAAAAGGTTTAATTCCTGACAACGATGCTTTCGCAAAGAATTCTGTAAAATCCTGATCCTGGCAATTCCGTGATCTGTGGAGTGCAAGGACATTTACCAATCAGAAAAGATAGAGGCTTTGTAATTGCCAAGTTAATTGTAGGACGCAGACATTTCAGTTATCCACTGCCTATGAAAGGCACAAAACTGAACTGATGACAGTGTAATTCCGATGTAACTGCTGCAGAACCACATTCGGGTTAGTCGTTCAACTCACTGAAAACGAAGGCTCGCTTTTCGCTTTACCCACCTAAACCCTTTCAATTAGTTTTGTAAGCAGGTGACCAATTTCATCGCCCAATATTATTTCACATTATATAGCCTGTATGGAGAATTCACAGCACAAACAAATGTTCTGTGGTTCTACCTTCGCTTAACATGATATACTTCTAACGGAAACCCGGTGGTGTGAGGTACGCGCGATCATTGGCGGCAGCTGAGCAGCGGTGATGTAGTGCGCAGAGCCGCCGGCAGAGCCCGCCGCCGTCGCGTCGCCACCGGCGTGTACCGCTCTCCCTCCACGCGCGCGGCAGGTGATTAATTGTTTTAATCAAGCAAAGAAGGATTGGAGCGGCGCGCGTCGCAAGCCGCCCCCGACAATAGCGGCAGCAGTCTTCGGCGGCCGCATTGTGCTCTCCGAGGCAAAATTAATAGGCGAGAACAAAGTAAACACGCCCCGCGGCAGACAGGTAGCTTCGTTTGCGAATGTTGCTATTGCGGCGAAGACAGTAATTTCCGGCACATGTCTTTTGCACTGTAAATACGGCGCTATAAGTCATCGCTACATACGTCTCTGACTGTAGAACGGCGGTCGCAGTTGAAATCAAACGCGAGTACAGAGCTGAAACGACAGAACAGTAATTGGACTGACATTTGCCGGTTTTGTGACGTACACCTACAAAGGAGAATGAATGGGGTGTAGGGGCGAGGATGAGTGGGGGGAAGGGGGACAAGCTGGGCCACATAAGATGGCAAATTAAGCCTTCTTCGAATCTACGAAACCAGCACCTTGGGTTTTAATCCCAGGTAAGAAGTACATTAAAATTCCAACTGATTACGTTTTCTGTTTCCCAGAGGAATGTCTGTCGTAATCGGACGGTGAAATATTTGTTTTTCTAAAAATCACGAAAAGGTGGATTTACCTGAAATTATGTTACTATGTGTTTCCGTTTACCATGCGTCTTCTTCGCGTTTCTTGCAGAATACCTAAACAGTAAAACAAAGGAATTTCTATTTATTAGCAATAAAATTAACGCTCTATGCATTCCATGCCAAGCTACATCCTGCTGGTGTCCATAATGTAGCATCATAGATTATCTTTCCTTTAAATCCACGGCATAAATGTAATGAAGAAAGTTTGCGCTTATTTGCCATGGTGGATGAAGATCAGCAAATTTTAATTAATTTAACCGCAGTAAAAATTCGCTAGATTTGACTGCAATAATCTTTGTTACTAAGACAATTGTCAGCTTTCATCCACATCAACACACTTCTCAATTTCAGCCAAATCAAAGTACAAACCTATTTCGAATCGCCACGAAATTTTTATACCACTTTCTTATCTGCCATTAAAGCACACGAAATCTATAGGCTGAAACTTTCATGTTACCCTCTAATGATGATACGCAATATTGACTGGACAGCGGCAAAAATTTACTGTTAAGTTCTTCAGAGGTGTCATGTAAGAGAACATCTCTTACGTTCGAATGTCTTCCGATTTCGCAGTAAATGTGTGATCAGACTGATCGAATAACGGAAAACATAGCTCGACAGGTATTCGAACGCTCTTAACCATTTTATTGCCTCACTCGGCTTTTATTACAGGTCTGTAGATAAGGAACTTAAACTGGAGCGAATAACATAAAAGAAACAGAATCACAAATTTCAATTTTGCCTCCCAAAAGTGTGGATGTTGCTTAAAGTTTGAAAAAGAATGAAAAAGTAAGGAAAGGTAAAAGAAAAGAAACGCGATAAGGCTTCCACTGAAAGCGGTGTTATGGGGGAAACCACAAAACGAGGACCGGTTATAAGCACCGAAGTTTTCCCATATATACATTACTAATGCTCGATCAGCTATGCAGATGAGGCGGACTTTCACTGAATAAGATAGCATAGTTGTCAGTGTGATTGCTCATAATAACTGCTTAAGATGCGTGGACTTACATGAATACAAAATGGCAGCGGCTTTCCGCGACCGGTTTGCGCTCGAAGCGCAGCCGCCGTATAATGCAGGGCACGCCCCCGTTATTGGGGGAGATTATTAAAATACTACTCGCAATGGGCAAACGCATTGCATTCCATTATGCCCGAAAAACTTTTAGCTGCAGCGTAACGACATGTAAACGCTGTTATAACACAAAATGTATGTAACAAATTATCCCTCCCCCAGCCACAGAAAATGTAAAACAGGATACAGAAAAATAGCTCCCGACATTTTTTTCCCCACCTCACCTTCGTGGGGGAAAAATATAAATGTATTCGTGGGTCATATGGCTTAATGATATGGAGTGGCCGAGATGGGCGATTCTGATTCGACGGAAGTCTCTCCCCACGCCGCCTCCCGTTAGCTGCCCCTCCCGCTTTCTGCTCCGCCGTCCTCTACCGCTGGAGAAGAGCGACCAAAACGGTGCGCAATTTGCAAGTTTAATTCGTGGACGTTCCGGAGGAAACCCAGCCAGATGCGGCCGTCAGCGCTAACCCAGGTATCCATCGATCGCCTCCTAGGAGCTGCGGCAGCGCCTTTGGTGATGGAACCACATGGCTCCACACGTGACAACAGCTGTAGTTACGTGCAGCCGTGTGTCTACTGATAGTAAATGCGTGTACCATTCAATTTCCGCACTTCCGACTTTTTTACGTTTACAAACACTTGCAGTAGATCTTGCAAGCAAGAGCACGACGCACAATCCAAATTGACCGCAGTTTCTTTGTTTCAATTACATCTACATCTACATGATTACTCTGCAATTCACATTTAAGTGCTTGGCATAGGGTTCATCGAACCACAATCATACTGTCTCCCTACCATTCCACTCCCGAACAGCGCGCGGGAAAAACGAACACCTAAACCTTTCTGTTCCAGCTCTGATTTCACTTATTTTATTTTGATGATCATTCCTACCTATGTAGGCTGGGCTCAACAAAATATTTTCGCATTCGGAAGAGAAAGTTGGTGACTGAAATTTCGTAAATAGATCTTGCCGCGACGAAAAAGTCTTTGCTTTAATGACTTCCATCCCAACTCGCGTATCACATCTGCCACACCCTCTCCCCTATTACGTGATAATACAAAACGAGCTGCCCTTTTTTGCATCCTTTCGATGTCCTCCGTCAATCCCACCTGGTAAGGATCCCACACCGCGCAGCAATATTCTAACAGAGGACGAACGAGTGTAGTGTAAGCTGTCTCTTTAGTGGACTTGTAGCATCTTCTAAGTGTCCTGCCAATGAAACGCAACCTTTGGCTCGCCTTCCCCACAATATTATCTATGTGGTCTTTCCAACTGAAGTTGTTCGTAATTTTAACACCCAGGTACTCAGTTGAATTGAAAGCCTTGAGAATTGTACTATTTATCGAGTAATCGAAATCCAACGGATTTCTTTTGAAACTCATGTGGATCACCTCACACTTTTCGTTATTTACCGCCAACTGCCACCTGCCACACCATACAGCAATCTTTTCTAAATCGCTTTGCAACTGATACTGGTCTTCGGATGACCTTACTAGACGGTAAATTACAGCATCAACTGCGAACAACCTAAGAGAATTGCTCAGATTGTCATCCAGGTCATTTATATAGATCAGGAACTGCAGAGGTCCCAGGATGCTTCCCTGGGGAACACCTGATATCACTTATGGGTAACTGTCATTACAAACTTGATGCATATCGTATCAGCAGGGTTTAATTGTTAACGAATATCCTACTACATATTTTATTAATTACACTAGCTATGAATGACATCGTCCACAGTCTACTGAAAGGAACCGACCGACGTTGGGCTTAAGTCGTCAATATAAAACATGAAAATCCCACAGCAGAGATTTGAAATTCCGTCCATCCGAAGGCAAGTCCATTGTCTTAACCAATAAACTATTTTGCATGGTACAAGCCGAAGTGAAATATCACCCAGGTTTCCATTAATGTGTAAATCAATGAACATTCGTGTGAAGCTCTGTGCCGGGGGGAGAGGGGGGGGGGGGTGAAACTGGAAATACACTTTTCACTGACGTCGTGCAAGCAATTGCGTCACATTAGCATGCCTCACGTTCAGCTACCAAAATGCTTCTATTCTTGAAGAGCAGAAAAATGTTCTCTCTTTTAATTAAAGTCTTTGTAGAAACTTTCAGGTAAATAGTTTTCACGGGCGACTTCCGGAGCTCCTTTATCATTTAAACAGTTCTGGTGCAGTAAGACAAGTAGGAAACTCACACACTACAGCTACACCACTTTCTTCGTTAGTTTTGCGTCATAGCGACAGCGAGGTAACCAGAGTGTTGACTTGGATAGAGAAATGTTACAGGCTGTCACAATGAGCGACTCCGGATTCAGTTAGAGTATATAATGAAATCCATGATAACTGTACCAGAAATGTTTAACATTGTTGGTAGCACTTTCGGAAGGGAGGTTTGCACGATTAGAGTTAACCGTTCCGCTTCCAGCGAGATCATTGCTGACAGAATGCAGTTTTACCGTGTCGGGGCTGAAGAAAGTCCTTTGAAACGCCTTCACATCAACAACTTACGCAAACGAAGGAAAACCTAAACGATGAAGGCTAACAGGGATTTCAGTCGCTCTCTTCTCACATTTGAGTCCAGTGCGTTAATCACTGTGTCTCTGAGATCGGTGTCTGGCAAAGGCACTTTATTACACATGCAGCAATCGGTTATTTGTAGCTGTGGCTTCCCTAGATGTCTCTAGCGTAAACTTGTTATAATCTTGTTCACGATCGGCGCCGCTTCGTACAGCACTCGAAAGAAATCCCTAGACATAGAACAATTCAAATATCGCGTCACGATACGAAGCACGGTCCAATAGTCTATATAAACAGTACTTCAGGTTGGGGGCATCCAGTCACAGATATACTTCTGGTTTGTCAGGCTAGTGAGCACAGACTTTCGGGTGTAGGCGATTGTGAAGTCACATACTGGGTGCTGAAGTGCTTGGCTGAAGAAGGAGACGGCCTGTTTTGCATGTGGCTACCATGAAACCAACTTCTCAGCAATCTGCTGTAATGAAAGAACTTTAATATCAGCGAAACTTCACCTTAACTTGTCATGACTAACGGTTTAGCGCAATAATTTAAACTTAATTGCAGGTTTTTGTATTTTAATCTGTGAATACATCATTACCTGAAGAAACGAAGTGTGTCCTCGAAACTACCTTGGCATTGTTTGGAACTATATGAAATATTGAATACTCAGAGTGCTTTTACTACCGTCGTTCATTTGTACTCCTTCTCTAAAAAACGAAATGGACGCACTGTAGAATGTTGGCCCTTCGTAGCACAACGCATTGCTGTGCGCAGTGACAGGCTCACACGACACTTGGTCGGGTTATATTATGAATCATGAGACCGATTCTTTGACAAATACGGAATGATGCTGTCTCTCATTTCTCGTGGCGTAAACGAGTTCGCCACATTTCCAGCAACCGGCGATGTTGTCTGCACACCGGCGATGTTGTCTGCACTAGATTAGATTACTGTACAAACACACGGTGCTAAGAACGGGCCGCAACTCCGGCGCATCCTCGAGCGCCGGAGAGCAGAGCAGCAAAGTTGAGGCAGCGCCGCCCGCCCCCGCATCTCGGGCTGAGCCCGGCGCGGCCGTCACTCCGCTGTCATATTAGCTGCCGCCCCCCGCCGCCGCCCGCATTCACGCCACGCCGGGCCGCGCCGCCTCCCGCCCCCGCGCTAATTTACACCGCAGCTTCTCGGCGATCGCGACGCCTTCATACAACTCAAATGAAGCCTGCCTGCGCTCTGACGTGATCACCAGACGCACTTCTCAGACAAACTGTAATTAGGTGCATGCGCAAATAGGCCAGTTTCTCAGCTCAGAGGGCACAGTAGGGTTCCTGCAATGCCTGCTTAGTTCCGTTCAGGTAACATTTTCTGCGTAGGCAGATGTTCATATGACTGTGATGCTAGCGGTGGTGGTTACGGTATCTTTGTCAATGTAGACTTACGAGACACATCAGTCAGTCACCCATAATGATTGTTTTGATTATTTAATTCGTCACGGGAAGCGACTGTTCGTCGTAGCAGTACGTCTTATGTATGCGGGGCTGTGTTAGAAAAAGAATCGAGACGAAACACTGGTGAAACATAAACAGGCGCAGTTAGCTCTATACCATATGGAGGACAGTGTTAACTTCGTGTAGTTGTCTTGAATTTAGTTAACCGGCTGATGCTTTTCTGAAAACATGACATTACCTCATACAACAAATACTTTCGAGCGGAAACACGTGATTTATAGCGATATACTATCTCAAATTTCTTAGTGTCTATTTCAGGCAAGTAATAGTTGCTTAAACTGTATATTGAACTAATGAGAAACTATTGATGTAAATCGAGTAAATTTAAATCGCTATTTCATTCATTATTATTAAGATTATCCTTTTTGAGTGAGAGAGATATTTTAATTCTGCAACACAACGCTCTTTACATATAAAAGAAAATGGCAAGCGTAATACAAAAAGTTCATTTGAAACACTGGAAAGCAAAGGAATCTGTACTACCGTGAAAGATACGTAACGTAATTTCTAAACGGAAGCTGTTGCTTTCAATCTTTCAAGAAAATCATCAATACCATTCTGAAACGAAATGTTTAAAACTTAACTGACGCTTCTCTTATCCATAAAATAAAAGGAAAAACTACCTCAAATCTGAATAGCATGCCATCAGGAAACTGAACGTTAGCATGGTCGTGGTAGTAATAAGCCGATTCATGGGGATATATTCGACGATTCCGCTATTCATTTTCTACACGCTACTAACTGAAACTTTATCTCGAGCGGGGACAAATCATCAGGCCGGGAAGACCGAAAACTTTCAACATGAACCCGGTTCGAGACTAGATCTATGCGATCCGGGGGGATCGTTCTAGCAACTGAGGTATCCGAAAAGATCTGCGGATGAACTGAAAGCATCCTTTCGTATGTGCATCTCTCACACTTTCCCAAACTCAAAATAAGCTCTCCTGTAGTACTGGATAAAAGGCTATGGCGAAGAACACCTTGATCACTATCTAGAAGTTTGTCCCATAACTTAATTTTCGCCCTCTGCTATAACCAACGATTAAATAAATCCTTATGGCGGTTTATCGAACTGAGACTATGTATCCAATCCGAGTTCTTGCCTTTTATGGAGAATTCAGATAGTCAGCAACGTTATCTTCCTCTTCTTAGCAGTCGCTACTGTGAGACGATGTTTCTCTGTATGGCGCTATAATGGAATGTAGTTGAACTGAATCAGGAGATGTTAAGGAAATTACATTAGCAAATGAGACACTAGACGCAGCAAAATAAATGACTATGGTCCAAATAGAGAGTATATAAAGTGCATACTGGCAATAGCAAGCAAAGCGTTTCTGAAAAACAGATGTTTGTGAGCATCGAACATAAAATATCAGGAAGTGTTTTGTGGCGGTACTAGTGTGTAGTATAGCCTTGTACGGAAGCGAAACGTGGGCGAGGAACTGTACAGGTAAGAAGAGAAACGTGGTGACTCAGGAGAATGCCGAAAACGTGATAGGTGTTCAGATAACTAAGAGGATGTACGGTAGGGCGGTATCTGTATTTTACAGACTGTATAGCCTGATGCAATGTTCCTTCGCCGGCCGAAGTGGCCGTGCGGTTAAAGGCGCTGCAGTCTGGAACCGCAAGACCGCTACGGTCGCAGGTTCGAATCCTGCCTCGGGCATGGATGTTTGTGATGTCCTTAGGTTAGTTAGGTTTAACTAGTTCAAAGTTCTAGGGGACTAATGACCTCAGCAGTTGAGTCCCATAGTGCTCAGAGCCATTTGAACCATTTTGAATGTTCCTTCGGACTCGCATCGAACTTTGCAGACACTGTAAAATACAGACACTGCGCTACTGTATTTCATGCCAAAGCTAGGCAATCTGACGAGCGTAACAATGTCCCTGTGTAGGAATCATTCGATTTAAACGCAAGCACTATATAAGACGTAGACACTAGAATAGGGGTGTCCAACTCGCGGCCCGCGGTCTCTACGCAGCCCAAATCAAGTAGCAGCGCGGTCACACGATCGTAATAAAAACATGAAATAAAAAAATCCATAAAGTTCTTCTATGTAATTGATTGGTGACTGCATGGAGTGTCCTGTGCACCACGACCAGATAATGGATATACTTAGAAGGAGAGACAGCATTGGTCGTATTTATTTGTTTTATTAACCGCAAAATCGATTATCGGTCACTTAGTGACCATCCTCAGTGCTGTAATATACAATTTAAATTGGTCACTAACTGACCGATAATCGATTTTGCGGTTAATAAAGCAAAAAAATACGACCAATGCTGTTTCTCCTTCTAAGTACTTCTATGTAATGTTATGACAAAATAAACATCTTCAATCTGAAACCTCCGCCATGCAAGCTATTCCTTCATTGGGCCGCCATCCCCCTGTTTTTTTAGGTTGGACACCCCTGCGCTAGAACATATGTGAGTTTGGACCGGCCCTGAAAGCGTGCTCGGATGGCAGAGCTATTAAGGCGATCCCTAGCGTAAAAGCCTGGGATCGAGCACCGGTACGGCACAAATTTTCACATGTTACTAGTCAATCGTGTAACAGTTGTACAATCGTATTCGAAGTTTGCGAATGCATTTAATAATGACGTATTTAATCCAATTGGGGTACAACAAAATATGTCGGTTGACAGGATATATCCTGATGCATTAAAGGAATTTTGTTAACGGAGGGAAATGTGAGAAATAAAAGTTATAGGGTGAGATGAATGTTTGAATACAGTAAGCAGGTTGAAATGGATGGTTCAAATGGCTCTGAGCACTATGGGACTTAACATCTTAGTTCATCAGTCCCCGAGAACTTAGAACTACTTAAACCTAACTAACCTAAGGACAGCACACAACACCCAGTCATCACGAGGCAGAGAAAATCCCTGACCCCGCCGGGAATCGAACCCGGGAACCCGGGCGTGGGAAGCGAGAACGCTACCGCACGACCACGAGCTGCGGACAGTTGAAATGGATATAGGTTGCTGTTGTTATTCGGAGATGAAGAGAGCTGCACATTATAGAGCAGTTTGAAGACTGCATCAGGTAGTCTTAGGACTGAACACCAATACCAAAACCACCACCACCACCACCAACAACAACAACAACAGTGGCACCACAGTTATGTAGCGTACTGGGCTTCGGAGCTCTGATCCCGGGAATAACGTAGAATTAATACTGCGCACGCCTAGCAAGTATTAATGTGACCACGAATAACAAAGCCGAGTCAAGATAGGACGTCCTCGCGTGGTCCAGATGCGTCCAAGTAAAAGGAAGGGAAGGCCGAAACAGGGCGCCCGGGCTCGCTTCCGGCCGGCACGTGTGTCTAATACGACACATCCTGTGCCGCTGGCGGCGGCGTGATTTCCACGGCGTGGGCAACAATTGTCCCACTGTGACGTCACGGCTCTCGAGCCGTTCAATTGGCTGCCCACACGCGCGTGCGGGCTGCGGGCGCCCACGAACGCCGCCGTCTCTCCAGAGCAGACAGGCGGTCGCTGCAGGTGGACGGGCTGACTGGCTGGCTGGCTGCTGTGGCTACAGGGCGGGCGTCGTTCCTCATCGCCGGCGCGGCGTCGGCAAACAGTTGCGTGCGCAGCTTGTCCTCCCTGGTCTGTCGCGGAGTAATGGCTTTCTGTTTTCTTGAAGTAATCAACTCTGCGGTCGTCCACTAAGTTTCTCAAGTACTTGCGTGCCACTCATCGCTACTTATTACTTCCTCTTGAAACTCACCGGGGGAAAGCTCATCATAAAAATAACTGAACCTCCTTGTCATTTCTCTCTGCTTCTTCTAACGCATTTCTATTTTTATTGATTTATTTACAAACTCTGAAATTAGTTATCATACAGCTACAGCTTAACAATATAGGCTAAGAGCGTGGATTACCATGTGTGAAACGTAACTCACCTTTTCCAGTTCCAGCAGGTGAAACCGAAGAACCTGGATCGCCTGTACCATCTGAAAAAGAAAAACAAACAAATATTTTAATAAACTACGAATACTGAAACTCTTTTCTTTTCAGTACTGCATTCGGCAGTAGTTATTGCTTTACTGTGAGATAAGTAAACTCCGAGAGGTTATCAGCAACAGTACCTTACGCTTATTGTAGAGTTACGGAAGTTTCTGCGTCTTAAATCGAACGGCTCAGAGTAAAATGATAGCGAGAATGCGTGTGCGTTGCCCCCTGGTACCTGTGGCGATGCTTTCCGTATATGAACCCTTTAAGTCATATTGTGACTTTGGTTCAACATTAACATGCAAGTCATCCGTTAGAGACGGGTAAGACTTCCACAGATCGGAGTATGGCTACGAAGTGCTACTTTCCGCGAGAGGTCTGATTTCTCTTATTTTCTTACGATAATAGTTTCTCCCTGTGTAGGTATGTGCTAACAATATTTTTCACATTCGGTGGAGAATGTTGGTGATTGAAACTTCATTAGCAGATCCTGCCGCAACGAAAAACGCCTTTGTTTTAATGACTGCCACCGTAATTCATATATCATATCCGTGGCATTCTCCCCTCTATTTCGCAATATGAAACGAGCTGCCCATTTTTGAACTTTTCCCATGTCCTCTGTCAATCTTATTTGATGTGGATCCCATACCAGGCAGCAGTACTCCAGAGCAGGACAGACAATCTTAGTACAGGCGTACCATAGAGCACACATGTTCCATCTGCTGAGTATTTTGCCAATGAATCACATCCTTTGGTTCGGTTTTCCAACAACATTATCTAAGTGATCGATCCAATTTAGGTTATTCGTTGTTGTAATTCCTAGAGATTTGACTGAATTCACGCCCTTTAGATAGGTGTGGTTTATCACGCAACCGAACCTGACGTGATCGGTAATCTAATCAAAACACCTTCGAGAAACATATCAGTAATCTTGTCACTATCCCGACAGAGGTAATGTGAAACAGCTTCTGTTCCATCTATTTACTCGTGGCCAGAAGCTGTGATAGTGTTCACTTGTTTCGGAAACACTGCTCTTCAAGAGTATGCTCCTATCTTCTTTGCACAAGCTCCGCACTACAGTAATTAGAAAGGTGCGCGAGTGTCAGCGCTCGAGAGTGCTCCGCGGCAGAATTAAATAACCAGTCTCGCGCAGAATACGTCAGTTACGCCACCCGCATATTTGTGCAGTCTGGAATGGCTCTGCAGACGGCGATTGCGGAGACATTTGTACTTGGCTAACGAGCTGCGGCGGCTGCGACCTCGCATGAAGATATCGCGAGGCACCTCCGCCAGCGGCCACCTGTCACGTCAATGAGTACGAGCGACGTGTGTCGAAACGCAAACGAGTCCTGCGCGCAGCTCTTTCCAGCCGTGGCTGTCGCGGATAACATCTGAAAGGCGCAGGCGGGACGCCTTGTACAGCTCGCATGTGGCCAGTGCGCGCCGAGGTCATTAGCTATTCGCATTACACAAGCGCGGAAGGTCGCCGCCGCGTTTGCGTACACGGCGGGTGCCAGTCAGCACGACGCGATCGTCTCCGCGCGGACAGCGGCAGACGCTGAGACCACGGAAAGCAAAGCACCAGCGGCGGGAGACGCAAAGCAGTCTGCCTACAGTACACCGCGTTTCGGTGAAATGACGACTGACCACGTCACAGATATCGTCTCTGATGAATCAAGAATACAGACCTCAATGAATACGGTAGTACACGTTTCACATGATCTTTATATCTGCTGTTTATACAGGCTGATAATTATTGAACTATTTTTGACAATGTTGACCGGAATACTCTCTTTCAAATTCTGAAGGTGGCAGGGGTAAAACACAGGGAGCAAAAGGCTATTTACAATTTGTACAGAAATCAGATGGCAGTTATAAGAGTCGAGGAATATGAAAGGGAAGCAGTGGTTGGGAAGAGAGTGAGACAGGGTTGTAGCCTCTCCCCGATGTTATTCAATCTGTATATTGAGCAAGCAGTAAAGGAAACAAAAAAAAGTTCGGAGTAGGTATTAAAATCTATGGAGAACAAATAAAAACTTTGAGGTTCGGCGACGACATTGTAATTCTGTCAGAGACAGCAAACGACTTGGAAGACCGGTTGAACGGAATGGACTGTGTCTTGAAAGGAGGGTATAAGATGAACATCAACAAAAGCAAAACGAGGATAATGGAATGTAATGGAATTAAGTCGGGTGATGCTGAGGGAATTAGATTAGGAAATGGGACACGTAAAGTAGTAAAGGAGTTTTGCTATTTGGGGAGCAAAATAACTGATGACGGTCGAAATAGAGAGGATATAAAATGTAGACTGGCAATGGCAAGGAAAGCGTTTCTGAAGAAGAGAAATTTGTTAACATCGAGTATTGATTTAAGTGTCAGGAAGTCGTTTCTAAAAGTATTTGTATGGAGTGTAGCCGTGTATGGAAGTGAAACATGGACGATAAATAGTGTAGACAAGAAGAGAATAGAAGCTTTCGAAATGTGGTGCTACAGAAGAATGCTGAAGATTAGATGGGAGGTATTGAATAGAATTGAGGAGAAGAGGAGTTTGTGGCACAACTTGACTAGAAGAAGGGATCGGTTGGTAGGACATGTTCTGAGACATCGAGGGATCACCAATTTAGTATTGGAGGGCGGCATGGAGGGTAAGAATCGTAGAGGGAGACCAAGAGATGAATATACTAAGCAGATTCAGAAGGATGTAGGCTGCAGTAGGTACTGGGAGATGAAGCTTGCACAGGATAGAGTGGCATGGAGAGCTGCATCAAACCAGTCTCAGGACTGAAGACCACAACAACAATGAAATCAATTCTGAACGGTTTGCGTAAGGTATTCAAACTGCACGGTTGGCCGCGGGGCATGATGGGAATTAGTATGCGCATGCGCACGCGCCTTGTTGTTTCATTTGGATGCGTTCATCAATAAGCAAATCTGGTGCATTTGGGGGACTGGGAATACGCATTTCGCGATCGAGCAGTCTCTTCACCCTCAAAGGATGAATGTATGGTGTGCAATGACCAGTCACCGAATAATCGATGCGATATTCCTTGATGATACGGTGACTGCCGAGCGGTACGTGTAGGTTCTGAAAAATGATTTCATCCCCATTATTCAAAGTGAACCTGTTTTCGACAAGAGGGAGCTGGACCCTATTGAAGCAGGAGAGCGATGTCCTGGAGGAGCACTCTGGGGACTGCACTCTGGCTCTGTGTTACCCTGAGGCTACTAGCATGGGCCTCGATTGGAAGCCATATTCTCCGGATCTGAGCACATGCGGCGCCTTTGTGTGTGGGCTATATTAAAGAGGGCAACGGCCTTGCCGCAGTGGATACACCGGTTCCCGTAAGACCACCTAAGTTAAGCGCTGTCGGGCGTGGTCGGCACTTGGATGGGTGACCATCCAGGCCGCCGTGAGCTGTTGCCATTTTCCGGGGTGCACTCAGCCTCGTGACGGCAATTGAGGCGCTACTCGACCGAATAGTAGCGGCTTCGGTCAAGAATACCATCATAGCGACCGGGAGAGTGGTGTGCTGACCCCACGCCCCTCCTATCCGCATCCTCCACTGAGGATGACTCGGCGGTCGGATGGTCTAGGTAGGCCACTCGTGGTGTGGAGACGGAGTGCTTTTTTTATATTAAAGACATGGTGTATAGCAACAGCCCCAAAACCATTGCTGAGCTGAAAACAGCCATTCAGGTCATCGACAGCATCGATGTTCACACACTTCAGCGATTCATGCAGAATTTCGCTAATTCGTCTCCGTAACATCATCGCCAATGATGGCAGGAGTATCGAACGTGTCATAACCTAAATTCGAATATCTGTAATGATGTTTACAAGTTGAATAAAATAGGTGCACGCCGTAGTTAGTAACTAATTTTTGTTTTTTTCATATAGTTAAATAATTGCCAACCTATACGTACAGTATTGAAAATTGACTGTTACATTTTCAACTTCCAATATTTTATTTATTACTTTCACTATTCAATATTTTCTTGCATTAGTTACGACAAATATGTAAATCAGTATCTAGTTTTTCGATTGTGAACCACATAAGTTATCTCTGGATGAGTCTGTGAGGTGTTCAGGAAGTATTCGTGGAATTCCGGCTGGGACGAACTATCAGTCCACAGCCCGCCTCACTGTGAGTGCTTTGTCGCAAGTTTGGATGAGCTGTGTGTGTCCTGGCGTGCTATGAGTAAGACTTGTTACGTCGTTTGATGCTGAGGCTTGCAGTTTGCTGTACGGCGCGGTGTTAAGAGGTAGTTTGGCTGTCTGCAAGAAGGGTACAATTGCAACACGATTTTCTTTTTCATTCAAAGTGAACGTATGGCTCATGCATAATTAATTTCTCGATGCTTACTGAAACTTTCATGACTTGGAGGCCTGTTTCACTTGTGAAGATCCAGTCTTTGTGAGGAGACTGTGTTCCGAGGCTCGGTACAGAATCTGCTGTTAATTCATAAGAATGGCAGAATAGTTAATTTCGTCACACTTCTTGTCAGTGAACATCTGCAACTGTTTTGCAGAGATCATACTTTGTCCGATTTTCTTACATGGTGGAACTCTGAGTGCCATATGTTTTCTGAGCACTAATAGGCCTATTATACGTTCTACTGTAATTTAGCTACTTTTCTGAAGTCAGTTGTGTGAATTTGCATAAGTATTCTTTCAAATCATTCTTTTCTTGACAGTCACCTTCCTATTCATAAGAGTTTACGCTGACTTGCACTCAACAGTCAGCATACGATCACTCGTTTCGAAACGTAATACTTGCCTTCGCAACTGGTAAAACCTTACAGATATCCTACAGTAGTTGACATCAAAAATAGCTTCGACTGCTGTAAATAGAGTTCTTCTTGTTTTGTGTATGATTTTCCAGCTTGAAAGGTAAGTGTAGGTTTTCACGCAGAGACCAGAGTCGCAGCTATTTATTTTACACAAAGTCAGAGTATTCGGTGCCTTGTATTTGCTCGCTATTGTAACAGACTTGGTCCATGTACCCACAGCACGGGAGTATTAGCCACTTTGCATTACGTATTTTCATGTGAGATATTTATTAGTATTACTCGGATTCACGTAAATTCAATTTTCTTTTACTATGCTCATTAGCAAAAACGTTGCACGGAGTCTAGGTGATGTCCTATAGCATTTGTGCAGTCTGATCGCGTTACCAGGTTGTTTCATGGGACTAAATCTTGTATAAGACTGGCTTCTTTCTCAATGCAGAGCATGTTCGGACTTAATTTCATAGCTAAGCTGTTTTCAATGCTACAGGGAACTTTACAATATGTTATCGATTTCAGACTTAGGTAACATACAAACAACAGTAAAGAGAGCTCATTCGAATATATCAGACATATATTATTAACAAACACTGGTGAATGCCAAAGAATTCCATTTGTCAAATTGGATTAAAAGAAATACCAGTTCCTTCTCTCGGAAAATCGTTCCCGCGTATTCATAGCAGTGGTGGATCAGTGCTGCCCCCTTGACAGATTGCTCTCGCTTTCATGTACTACATGCCCGTAAGACTGTTGTTACCTATGTTAAATTATAGTGACGGCGCAAATTATACATTTTTAACAAATAGTTTGTTTTTACGTAAAGTGTCTTCTAACATTAAGGAAAGTATGCTTCCGTCTTCTCCGTCCTATGAATAACATCATTGACACTTCTTTCACTATATCAAGACATAATCCGAAGCTCTATCTGCAGTTCAGGTCGCTATTTCTATCGACGCTATCCGGCAACGTACAACTTTTATCCCCAACCTAGTTATGCTGGATCTGCAGGCGTGAGACTTTTTCGTTGGTGATATCCTTGTCGTCAGCAAAAATGAAGTTCTCCAGAAAATATATACTACAACGTCACTTTTAACAAATAATACGATAAAATGGAAGTCCTAACATACGCGTTTATTATGAATCCCATAACTGGAAGGAGTACAACACAGTAGGCCTTGCCGGCCGCGGTGGTCTCGCGGTTCTAGGCGCGCAGTCCGGAACCGTGCGACTGCTACGGTCGCAGGTTCGAATCCTGCCTCGGGCATGGATGTGTGTGGTGTCCTTAGGTTAGTTAGGTTTAAGTAGTTCTAAGTTCTAGGGGACAGATGACCACAGCAGTTGAGTCCCATAGTGCTCGGAGCCATTTTTGAACAGTAGGCCCTAGTTACCGAGGTTGTGCAGTTACGGTACTGGTATTATCTTAGGGAGAGAGTGCTGAAATCTTTTATTGCCCAATGGAGAAGGTGCAGTGTTTAAGAAACTGAACTCGCGTTCAGGAGAACGATGGTTCCGATCAGTCTCCTGCCAACCTCATTTTGGTTTCCCGTGATTTCCCTAAATCGCTTGTGTCAAATGTAGGGTTGGTGCCTGCGCAAAGGGCAGCGCCGATTTCCTTACCCACCCGTCCTCCGTCCGAGCTTTTACTTCGTTTCTAAATACTTCATCGTCAACGGGACGTTAAATCCTAGTTTCCCTTAGTCCCTTCCTTCGACCATCTGCTTTTGCGAAGGGAGTTCAATATTTAATACAACGTATATTTGTTCTCGGCCAATTTCGATTGAAAAAATTCGAAATTTGTTGTAGGGCATCGTGGAATATCATTACGTCAGCCCCTATAGTTTCATGTAGTTCCGATACGTGGCCGCACTATACGAAGCCTCTAAAATGAAGGCCACGAAGGTGCATTCCGAGCAGAGAGCTGTCACTGAGTTCTTTTGGTGCAAAACCAGAGCACTGCAGATATTCATAGGTGCTTGCAGAATATCTACGGAGACCTCGCAGTGAACAAAAGCACGATGCATCGTTGGGCGAGGCGTCTGTCATCATCCTTCCAAGATCGCACTAACCTGTCCAATCTCCGACGTGCCGGCCGGCCGCACATAGCTGTGACTGCAGCAATGTTAGAACGTGCACACCATTTCTCATTCGAAGTGATCGACGGACCACAATCAAACACATCACTACTCAATTGGGTGTCTCTGTTGCTGATGTTGACACACCCATGCACCAGTAGGGTTACGCGGAGGTATGTGCCCGCTGGTTTCCTCGACGCCTAACGGAGGACCGTAAAGAGCAACGAAGGACCATCTGTGCGAAATTACTTGTACGTTACGAGGCTGATCGTGATAATTTTTTGTCGAGCATCGTCACAGGGATGAAATATGATTTCATCACTTCCAACAGGAAACTAAACGGCTGTCCATGGAGTGGCACCACACCACCGCTCCTCCGAAGGAAACGTTCAAAACCGCACCTTCAGTCGGTAAAGTCATGGCGATGGCCTTCTGGGACTCTGAAGGGGTTATTCAGTGTGACGTCCGCTCTCATAATGCAACAATCAACTCTGAAGTTTGTTGTGCTACCCTCAGGAAATTGAAGAAACGACTTCAGCGTGCTCTTCGCCATAAAAATGTACACGAACTTCTCCTTTTATATGACATCGCAAGGCCTCACGCAAGTCTGCGTACCCGAAAGGAAAAAAACTTCATTGGACTGTTCTTCCTCATCCACACTAAAGCCCGGATCTCGCATCTTCCGACTTCTATCAACAAGACGAGGCCAAACAGTAGAGTGGTACCGTCCGGGCATATAGGCCCTTCCAGTAAGGTGGCGTAAGACCGACGCAATGAACAGAGATTATCTTGAAAAATAGGGTTTTGTAGCCAAAAGAGGAGGAAATAATATGATGTATTGGAATCCCGAATAAAACCAATCTGCTTTCAGAAAAAAAATTGTTGCATTACCTACTGAACATCCTTCATAGATTTCTTGTTGTTTCTCCGAATCAGAAGATGCGAATGACTTCACAAGACCATTGTAAACTTCATCCTTCCGCAGCTGTGTTAGTACTCTCTCTCTCTCTCTCTCTCTCACTCACTCACTCACTCACTCACTCACACACACACACACACACACACACACACACACACACACACACACACTTTGACTCTCTCTCTCTCTAATGTCCTCCCTGTCACCGAGACCTTTTTGGTCTTTTTTTCCTCACTTTCAGCGCGAGAAGCCGTGCTGACGTAACGCGGACATCAGAAATGTCGCCGGCAGACTCGTACTTCCAGTCGACCCGCAAGACAGCGTCCGAAGTAGCGAGGCGGGTGGACGCCAGCTGCCGGCGTGAGAAAGGAAAGCCGGCCGGACAGCGCAGGCCGTTAGCCCGGGCAGGCGTCATACGTCTGGAGGCGGCACGGCAGGTCGCTAACGATATGTGCCGGCTCATTAGGGGGACGGACCTAATCATAAAGACGCATCTGTCCGCTAAATTGGACGGGTTCGTTAGCGAGGCAGCGTAGCGTACTGCGTGGGCGACCGCCGCGAATCCCTCACCGCGCCACGCCGCGCCGGCGCGCTATGTAGCTCATTAATGTTACGCTCGCTCGTCTTAAGAGTCGCCCCCACTCGCCACCATTTCTCGATCTCCGCCGCTGTACTAACCGTCCGCATAAACGGCCCTGCACCGCTGCAGTACACGCACTTCCTTCCCACCTGAGCGCCGCCATCAATCACCGCGCCCGCGCGAGAGAAACACAGCGCTGATAACGGGAGTCCCGTCCTGCCCTTGACAGCTACGTTCGCCTTTTACGGCCGCGCTTTTAAGTAAAAGGGGAAAGGATAAGTGTCGCCGAACACGGCCGAATGATTTTTCTGTTCGTCGTTCCGTTCGCTACGATTTAAGAATCGGTTTCGGATTTAGTACCGCGACGCTCATAAAGGGAATTTATGCCCGAATTTAAGACGGCTGGGCGCCATTCGGGCGAGGCTTTAGCACTAACGCCTTTATCCCACGAGTCGCCGGCGAAACATATTCCCCGACGCGCAGACGCTGCGTCACCGCCGGCAAACGCTCCGCGCCTCGGAGAGCTAATTAGAAACTTTATGCGTGCTAAATACCCTGTTTAGGATCCGGTTCGACGTTTATGAAATTCGCCATTAGCATTTTAGCGGTTTCCCGGTGCCTTCATGGAGCCACAAACCGGAAGGGTTGGCCTATAGCATCGGCAGCTACAAACTCAAGCTTCTCCTCAGCTAGATAAGCAACGACCACTTAAGGCAGCCATAGGTAAGAAAATCGTGTGAACACAGTAAGCGACTGGCTGACAGAGACTCACTTTGATATTTTCCTACTACCTTTAGAAAAACGTGTTGCTACATAGTTAGTTGTTCTCGGATGTTATAACGGTTTGAAGAAACGTAAAACATCACATGAAATGTGTGCGGATCGTGATTCGTGCCTAGGCAGCTAAACCGATAAGAGCATTGCTAATGATTGGCAATGTTCCTAGTTCAAGCCTCGGTCCGCCACACAGTTTATATCTGCCTACAAATTTCGTAAAATGTCACTACCTACATACTTCCAAACCAAATTTCTCAACAATTAATTAAAACACAATTACTGTTGAAAAACCACCCTGGTTCGAGGAAGGATGCAGTACAATGGCTCTGAGCACTATGGGTCTTAACAGCTGTGGTCATCAGTCCCCTAGAACTTAGAACTACTTAAACCTAACTAACCTAAGGACATCATACACATCCATGCCCGAGGCAGGATTCGAACCTGCGACCGTAGCGGTCGCGCGATTCCGGACTGAGCGCCTAGAACCGCGAGACCACCGCGGCTGGCATGCAGTACGATCCAGAGATTTATTTCCAAGTAGGAGAACTAATTAGAGCACCCACTAAAAATAGGATGTGCGAAAACGACGCAACAAGAAGTAATGGTGATATGTATAACTACATGGGTAGTTGCGCAACAGACGCACGAGCACAATTTTTTAGTTCGGATTGCCTAGATTTTTGGGCATACCTATTGTTTCACCACCCATCCCCCCCACCTCCACCTCCTCCTTTCTCATCCCTCTGGGAACACTCCTAGCTGATACAATCACACTTTTGATATCGATTTGATAGACTGATTAATTAAATCGATCAATTAATTAAATCCCTCTGGGAAAGGACCTGTCAATCAAAAGAGAACAATAAGTTTGCCCCTGAATGTATGCTTGGCTCTAAATGCAGGCAACGCCCACACAATTGTGCTCATGTTCACGTTGCCCCTCTACTTACATGTGCATTACTGCCAAAAATAGCTAGCCTGTTCCTGATAGGAAGTAGCTACTCTCTGTAGCTTTATACCGTGCTTCCACTGTGAGCTGTGAGCCTACTGAGAGACAGCGTTTCCTTAAATCTAAGTGTGGGCAACCTTTGGTAAGCTGTGGCCCTGATTCACATCCTTACTTAATGTCTCGGATCACATCATCATTCGACGTAGAATTAGCGCTCTTAGAGCATGAAGTCAAAAGTATACCGTCCGTGAAGATAATGTTTATGGAGTAACTTGCCAATTTGAATAGCATCTCTTTCCCGAAACGCCACGGCAGCAAATTATGACGCAAAACATGCTTTTTGGGAGTACATTTATTTTTTGTTCACCATATCTTCAGATGTTAAAATTTATTTACACGTCGAGAACATTCTTTCTTTAATTACGGCGTTTTGCATCAGCTACCTTAAAAACTTCCTTTGCAAAATTCCGCACCGCCTCGCTCTCTTGTTCGCGCTTTAATTCCTGGGGCCGGATTGAAATCAATCGCCGATCTGTCTGGTCCGCGAGCGGGCGGTTGACTATCCGTCTCAAAACTGACGACTTTTGGCAAAGAAAAATACGTTATTGAAACGACTTACTGTCACAATACGCCGGAAGGCAAAATCGGTGGAGCTCCTGAACAACCTCGCGGAAAGAGCTATGCTAGTTTGATAAGTAAATAAACAAATGAAAATCAGATGTAGATGAAACGAATACAAACTGTGTGGTCTCAAATGAGCTCTCGTTTGAATGCGACTGACTCCAAAAGAGCCTTCTGGAAAACAAACAAATGTGGATATCAATCGCAATCTTTTCATACATCGTGTACACTGTCCGATGCAACGTAAGAACGCTGGTAACTACAATATATGACATTTATCACCGTAATGATCTATTCTGATGAAACCTGTCACGCTGGAAGGATAACGTTCTTTTTCGAAAAACAGTCGCGCTCTAATAAGCCAGGACAAAGAATTTCTTAGTATGCGAGCATGGTTTCAATTTCTTTCTGGCAGACTCTGTAAAGCTGCGTCCCCAAGTTTCGTGAAGGAAACTGACCAACGACTCCGGCAACTGCGATATTAACATCAATAAATAGTCCATATGAAGAGAAAACATGCGGGTAAGTAATTTCATTGTTACACAAAACTTCATCGCTAGTTGCTAGCGCAAGTATAATGACCCAGATACGGCATTCGATATTTGTTTTAAAATATGAACACGAAGTGGCATTGTTTCTATCGTAAGAGCGGTGTCATTTTATAGCACCATAAAGTAAAAGAAATGCCTTATACTAGCCAACTACTGTACATTGAACAGCTTGTTAATTATCTCGTTCAAGAAATAGCGTTACTTTCCTCATCTGATCACAGAGAATTTGCTCTGCCTTATTTTTTCTCTCTGTCTCTCATCAGGAACACACGTGACGCACAGCGTTCTGTTTTGTAGGTCTGCCTCAGTCACCTCATCATAGTATGTCTACCTTCAGTAGTTTGATTTCAGGCATTTGAAAGATAATGATGTCACTTGAAATATTACGTGATTCTTAACGTTCCGTCGATGTCCCATTGCAAGTGTTATACTAGCTCAATTGATAGAGTATGGAAGCAGAATTAGTTAGAGGTGTGTCGATTGAAAAGTTATTGCATTTTTCTGATTTTATCTGTTGAAACTGCAAGAAATGTAACGCAGGATGTTCAGACGGAAAATATCTCACATACTAGCCGCTAACCGAGCACGCTCAATCCCACACTGCACCTTGGGCGATAACAGTGAGTGGCTTGTACTCATGACGCCGATTCCATTCACGGCGCAAGTTGTTAGTTTCATTCATAACTTTCCGACCTTTCTTCCTCTCTCTGCTGTTCAGAGGTAGCAGCAAACAACAGGCAGAGTGGAAATGATTTCCTCAAATATTGTAACAGCGCGCGACGTCAAACAGCGAGCGACTGTGCAATCTCACGGGTCTTTCACTTCTTTTAACGCAGATTTAAATATTGACAGAGCGCCGCCTCCGTGCAGCCTCGCCCTTTCCCTTTTTCTGCTCTTTTTTCCGCCTTTCTCCCTGACGAGGCCGGAGCCGAGGAATGCTGGCCGGCACTTGTTTATAGGCAGCAGGCACAGTAGTGGCGGCGAGCGCTAAGTGGAGCAGCGGTGCTCCGGGAACAATTTTACATGAGAATCGGGCGCGTGTTTGCGCGCAGCGCGTGATGCGGCAAACAGCAGCGGGAGCGCCCAGTGCCAACACGGCGGGTTTACCGAGCACCGCCTGCGTAACTGGAGACTCCGCGTCCAGGTGACGCCCTGGCTCCCCCCGTCTACCAGCTAGCCGAAAGCCATGCCTTCGGTGGAGTTGCTTTCAGCAGCTGATAAAACCACTTACTACGTTTCTCCGGTTCAAACTGAACTATGCAGTTTCATTTTGGGCTAATGAAATTTCACGAAAATTCCTCGTAAATTGAAATTGTTTGCCGGCGGGCTTCTATCCTCGACCTTACCATTCGCTGGTAATGCTGTTTGTGGCATTGTACAGAGATCGCGGTGCCTCACCAAAGTCGGCTAAGCGAGTTGATACCACAGACATTAGCGAGAGCTCGCTGCAGCCCGTAAAGACGTATGGGAGGCACTCCTGGAGATCGTGCCTCTTACCCAGCACTGTAGCGCCTCGCACTGGGTTCAATATTGTGCACCCTCCTAAGATTTAGTTGTAAGATGGTCCACTAAATAGCCCGTTAAAAGCTGAACACACATCAAGCATGAAAACAGGAAGAAGGTGCCCCGAACTGTGAAGAAAAAAAAAAAAAAAGAGGGAGAATACCAAGAGTGAACCGTCCAAGTTCAAGGTGTGCAGCATCGCGCTCAGTGCTGTGGCTACGGTGTCATCGTTGTGGTGTCCCGGTGTTGAACTGCGAAGGCGAAGATCGCGTTCAAATCCCGCTCGCAACCCAATTTTTATTCAGTAAATAATGAACTTTACGTCTGGTTGTTGACGTGTCTTTTCTCCTCTTGTATTCTTGGCTCTTGTCATACTACACACTGGTTACAAAATATGTCATGTGGTAAGAATATATTACCATCGCAAGTAAATGTGATGAATAGTGGGAGAAAGCGAGATGCCGCATCGACATTTCACAGAAATGAAAAAAAAACAAATAAGCGGATGTGAACTATGTTACAACATAAAGATTCAAAAGTCAAAACCTCCAAAACGGAACGCAAGAGTCATAACATATGGCACTTGTGTAGAACTAATAGGAAGTATATGCGTCGGGAGGTCCCTATACCTCACTGTTGCAAACGAACGTTACAACACGACACAGACGCAAATTTGAATACAGTGAACAGACACGTCAATAACCAGACGGACGGTTCATAACTCTCTGAAAAATAAATTTGGGGCTCGAGCGAGGCTAGCACACAGACCTCCCTCTTCGCAGTCCAACACCGTAACCACATAACCAAGACGCCATGGCTACGCAAGAATGCTCGATGCTGCACATCACGATAATCATAACAAAATAAGGGAAATCAGAGCTCGCTCTGAAACATATAGCTGCTCGTTTTTTCCACTCGCTGTACAAGATTGGAATAATAGAGAATTATTGTGAAGGTGGTTTGATGAAGTCTCTACCAAGCACTTAAATGTGATTTACAGAGTATCCATGTACAGGTAGATGTAGAATTTTTGTGCACTTTCCTCAACTGACATGAGATCGATTCTGTAATGCAAATTTTCATACAAGAGTTCTTGGAGAAAGACTCGATCGTCTAACACAGGAAATTCTATTCCGTTTGCCGCGATAAATGATGAGCAGTAGGGGACTAACAGTGTGGCGTATGACGTATTACCGTGCAGCAGGAGGAGGCATTTCCTTTGTAAAATCCTTTAGTGATAGTTGAAATAAGAAATAGTACGAGTGAAATGTGTAGGTACATATGAAGGTCAATATGGAGCAGTGGTGACATTTACGTTCTCGTGCACCATCCGTGATATAAATCATATGTTGTCGGAAGGTGGACATAGAAACAATACTACTAAAAATAATAGGTAAGTTCTATTTAAAATTTTCGAAGGTACTTTTAAGATGGTATGTCGGAGAAAGTTCCTTACTTTGTGTGAAGCGGGGGCCTCATATCGTATCTTCACGCTGCTCACCAGAGGTTTAACACACGCACAGATCATCGAGATTCAAGCACTTCCGAGTGGAGATAATTCGGCGTATCCGATCTAGCGTTCTGACAAAGTGGTTTCTATAAGTTCGTAATTCCGATCTTTTCTGACCTACCATGTGATGGGGAGACCTAGTCAGTCGATCCTGTACAGCCATCGTCCACTACGAAGGAAATGACAGTCCCGATATTTATGGTCAACGACGATTGAGCAGCACAGATCAGAGAGGAATGCAGGGGCGTAATCGGTAGAGCGGGGACGTGCGACGAATGGTACAACGTACGGTTCGCCGTCGGCAGCCATCTGCTCGGTGTCCCTGGGTGCGCCTGTACACAGCGAAGCGATACTCAGTGTCCCGGCTGGGTGGCAGCCTGTAGCTGGCGGGAGCGACGCGGCTTATCTGCGTGAAGCTGCACCGGATCGGGAATTGGGGTCGGTGTAGCAGGCTTGGAGAAACACCACCACAGCAGAGCACGGGGCGAGGCGGGAGGCGGGAGCAGCGAGCGTGGCTGGTGGCTGGTGGCTGCGAGCAGCGCAGCCGCTCCAGCACAAACACGGTGTGTCAACAGATTTAAGAGGCTGCGACACGGCGTTATCGCGGCGCGTACACGCGCGCCAATACCGCCGCCGCCGGCGCCGCCGCCGCCTCCGACGCCCTCACCGCCCCCGCCACAGCTGCTGCGCCCAGATAAATAGTCGCCCACCCCCGGCACCACCAACTTGCGCCCATCTACCGGCTCAGAGTGCGGAACTAGCCTTGCTCCCCCTGGAGGGTCCAGGTGTTTACGTGTCGTCCACTGGCGCTTTCTTGGCGCGGGAATGTTCAGCCTTACTGATGCATCGGGTGCTCTATTACTGCAGAAGGAGATAAATAGAAGTGAAACTACAGGGTGAACATTAATATAACCGACAAACTGCATGCACGGATACCTGACTGAAAATGGAGCAAAAGAGATTCTATGAACATGTGTCCGGAAGTTCATCATTGCCACGTTCGACGGCGCTGACGAATGAAAGTTCCTCTTGCCGTGTGATCCTTGTGTGTTGCAGGCTGTGTGATTGACGCAGCGTACTGTAAGCAGCAGAATGGTCCGGTAATCATGTTGGGAACAAGCTCAGATGGTGTTCGTGTAAGGCCAAGCAGATGGAACGGTCGAGAGGCAACAAGGCTACACCAAAGCAAGTACCTCTACAAACACCAACCACATCACACAACATTTCAAGTCCATTTTGTTGTTTGTGTGCCCATGAACCCTTTCACACAGACGAAGGTGCGGGGAGGCGGCGGACTGTGGCTACACCTGATACAGGATCGGGTTGTACAGGATACCGAGATGAACCATAGTGCAATTTCCAGGCAAGTGGTGTAAGCCGAAGAACGACGATGTGTATCCTGCATGACACCCGCTACTATCCCTATAACCTGCAACGAGTGCAAGGGTTATCAGCAGCGGACCCCTCTACGGGAAGAATTTCGTCGAAGGTGTTTGCACCAGACCAGCGCAAGTAACTGGAAACGCATCGTTGCTTTTCTGTCATCAGTTCCCTTTACCGACTAAGCAGTATTTACCATAAATGGCATTAAATGGTTCAAATGGCTCTGAGCATTATAGGACTTAACATGTGAGGCCATCAGTCCCCTAGAACTGGGACCTACTTTAACCTAACTAACCTAAGGACAACACACACGTCCATGCCCGAGGCAGGATTCGAACCTGCAACCGTAGCGGTCGCGCTGTTCCAGACTGAAGCGCCTAGAACCGCTCGGTCACAGCGGCTGGTCATTAAAAAGTCACTACCGGTTTCGCATCTCTAAAGATGCAACGTCACGTGATCTTTACAAGAAATTAAAACATTACAGAATCACAATGGCTTGAATACCAAACCGAGTAAATCATAATTACATTATTACTTTCTAACGAACTGTCAAGAGACCGTGGGTCCTTTGTACCACAATACCCAGAAGGTATCCATGAACAATCACTGAAAGTTAGTTTGTTTTCTGGTCCACTCTGTATACAGGGTGTTACGGGTGTAAGTGCAGATAATATGATCATTGGTACCTTAATAGCTACCCAGTAGTGTGTTAGTTGTTGCTCCGCATCTAACAGACTTCCACGAAACATGTAACGTAATTTACTGCCTGATGTTCTATGCACGGTCGTAACTGCACTTACGCTTATCAATACAGACTGCCCGTTTGGCGTTCACGCGTCAAACTTCAACACCTGACCTACTGTCGATGGGAAAATAAGCATTAATGACTGTCTTGCCATAAGCACTTGGAGGTACTAACCAGCCTAAAAACATATTACTCCCAATGGCTATCTTGAGTGTTGTTGGTCTGCAAATCAAGAGAGTACTGATGTAATGTTGCTCAATACACTATCCTCAGTCATCAATAAAACCGCACTTCTGGAACTCTGTGGATACAAAAAAATGGTTCTGAGCACTATGGGACTTAACTACTGTGGTCATCAGTCCCCTAGAACTTAGAACTACTTAAACCTAACTAACCTAAGGCCTTCACACGCATCCATGCCCGAGGCAGGATTCGAACCTGCGACCGTAGCAGTCGCGCGGTTCCGGACTGCGCGCCTAGAACCGCTGGACCACCGCGGCCGGCTCTGTGGATACAGTAGACAGGTTCGATTCCCGGCGGGGTCAGGGATTTTCTCTGCCTCGTGATGACTGGGTGTTGTGTGATGGCCTTAGGTTAGTTAGGTTTAAGTAGTTCTAAGTTCTAGGGGACTGATGACCATAGATGTTAAGTCCCATAGTGCTCAGAGCCATTTTTGATACAGTAGACTTCCGAGTATAATACCGAGAAAGGCCAATGACAAATATGCACAATGTCTTTGTTGAAAAACGTGCATTCCGAAAAGACGCCATACAGCCATCGCCAGCACACCTGAAACAATCTAAATTGCACCAAGACTTACTGCCTGTGGGAAACAGAAGTGACTTTTCGCGCCCTGGTGGTTGCGTTGCGAAGCTCCACGCTGTAAATCGCGGTAACCTATCACGAAGGCGAGAGAGACCAGGTGTCACGACTGTTCTGCTTGCATTGTTTATCCCAGGTAGCTCAGGCGGCGGAGCGTTGCAACACGCAGTACCTGAGGAGTGGTCCCGATCTGTATTCATCACGTCAATTGCTCTCAGCAAGAGAGTAGTCAGCTGCCAATCACCGTCCAGCTCGTCTTAACGAGCCGATGAGTGTACGCGATTGGGGAGGCGCTTTGTGTCATCGTGGGATTTACACAACCGTCAGTGCACTGTGAAAGAGGTCACGTTTTCTTTCGTACGGGAAGTTCTGTAAGCCGGCCGAAGTGGCCGTGCGGTTAAAGGCGCTGCAGTCTGGAACCGCAAGACCGCTACGGTCGCAGGTTCGAATCCTGCCTCGGGCATGGATGTTTGTGATGTCCTTAGGTTAGTTAGGTTTAACTAGTTCTAAGTTCTAGGGGACTAATGACCTCGGCAGTTGAGTCCCATAGTGCTCAGAGCCATTTGAACCATTTTTTGAAGTTCTGTAATTTACGGAACTAGTTCATGTGCAATGCTGAAGGCCACAGATTCAAAAATAGACAGTGTTTTCAGTGTTTGGTTCCAGAGGTGTGCGTGCCCATACCGCTTTCCTGTAGCCCCCTTTCTTAATTATTTTCTTTTTTTTATCTACTTTTGACAGTCCATATCAATATGGCAAAGCTTCTTAAGAAGTGTCACTATGACACTTATCGAACTTTTTATGTCTCATCAGCACGTAGACACAGAAATTATGATTACTACCAATGACTGGGCTAAACTAAAACATTTCATTCGTTTTTTGGTTTCTTTTTAGATTAAAGAGGAAGGAGTTTGGAATGGCTGAATATGTATTTTTAATACTGAACGATTTATGTATTTTGTAAATATGTATTTTATGAAATAACTAACATTTTCTGTGGAGATCGTCAACTGAATAAGCTGCCAGCTTCATGTAAGCTGTTCAAGTTTTACTGCACCCGAAAATCAATGATCTGCATGTCACTGATCATGATGAGCGACAACGCCATTAACACATGTTACAGGAATGATGTGGGAGGAAATCGCGTTTAGCCCATTGGTTCCGATGACCTCTTGGCGGCCTATGGTTTCATATTCATCATTGTATATATGAAAAGGTTTAAGTCTACACCCAGAACAAAATATTGTGACCCAAAGATATCAGCATCCTGAAACTATTCGCAAAGTTTAGGTACAGAAAGTTAGCTTTTATACTGAGGTTTCCATATCACCAAGCCAACTAATTCTCCTAGAAAGCGATTAAGGAACTAATTATTTTGAAGGTCGGGCAAATACAAACAAAATTCCACATTGTCAATAAAATCTTCCTCACTGGCTGTTAAAAAACTTTTATTACAAGGTCACTACCGGTTTCGCATCAATAGACATGCATTGTTAGACGTACAAGAAGTTAAACATTACAGAACTACAATGGCTTGAGAATAGGTGTGTACAACCACCATATCAATGAGAGCTGTGTGCTCAAATGTGTCTGACGTCCTGGCTGACTATGGAACAGGACCGCCGTTAAAATACATTCTTGTCCAAACAAACTATCCATAGGAGACCATGGCTATCTCATACCAAACTATTCAAAAGGTATCCCTGAACAACCCCTGAAAGTTCTGGTTCACCCTGTATATGTCAGGGATAGGACGAAAAATGCTATCCTCAGTTGTATGCACTGGGAGTAAATCCTGCGCATAAGAAATGAACATAACAAAAACTTCGTGAAGATTATGGTATGATGAAACATGTTTCGGATAAGAGACCATTGTGCACGGTATGCACCTGCTATTTATACATTCCATCCTTAACTGGTCTTTATTAAAGCTTCATCTTCCACATAACAGAAATTAGCTATTAGCTTAAAAGGATCCTGTAAGGAAGGCAGTGTTTCAGGCGTCTTGATGCTGTATTGGTGCTTCTTTGAGTGCTGTTTTGAAAGTAATAGCTGATAAATCCGCATGAAAATGGTAGCCGGTCAAACACAGGATTAGACATCTGTTGGTGGTAGAACGGATACTCTTACAGATATGAGACACTACCGCCATACGAGAGACGTTTTAGAAGCGCAGTCGTAATTAATGGCCGCCACCATCAAGCTACTACAGTGGATGAAAATGTAGCAAATGCAAAAACGTACGCGGAGACTAGATTTACCTGGATCTTATAGAGCGCGTCTACAATGCACTAAAGAGAAGAAGTGAAGCCTACTGAATTATTCAAATATCTTCAGATTTCTGCTCAGCTCTTTTCCGGGAAATGGACCGACTGCCGGTAGAGATATAGGAACATTTAATGTGGATCGTGTTGATATCGGTAATGTGTGACAATTAAGGTTAACTGTGTCCTCCATCAACTATTTAGTTTCTGTGGAAGGAATAGTCCAGTTTCATTACCTTCTTAAAACTTCTATTATCGGTTTCAAGTCGTGTTTATCTAAGTATTTTTGGGCTGTTAAATTGTCAACATCCTGTGTTTAGGCCTTGTCCTGTTATTAAGCCTTTATGATATTCTGCTCGGTAAATATGCTCTCACGTTTCGTCGACATTAAAATTTTGGATACTAGCGTAGATAATAGCAGTGCAGATATAAAAGAACAGCCTGTAGCAGCCACTAATCAACTAGCAAAGGAGAAAAAGTTTTTATTTGCGTTCCAGACTGTCACCAACGTAACACTTGGTTGCTGCATATCAAGCTGGGCAGGTATTTGTGTGCTCGGACCGCTGCTGAACAAACGGAAGTTAACAATCGAAGACACGCTGCTATCGAATACAAGCTCGGGCAAACACAGGTCGGGCTGGTCCCGCCCCGGCAAGCCTATCTCGGGCAAACATGGCCGCTGCCCAGGCACACGGCATGGATTGCTGACAAGTAGTGGGACATCGCCTCAAACATAGGACCAAACACAGCCCCAAGCACGTCAGTCCTCAACTGCTGCTTGGCCTAATCAACACTAAACTCATTTAGCACAACCGTCCCCTTAAGGCACTTAAGAAAACGCTGCATGCAGGACACGAACACATTTTACCACATTGTGCACTGTGTACTCGTTCAGTATTCGAACAGTTGGGAGATGTTGACTGATTGTATTAGCATTATAAGGCATCCTGACATAAAACTGCATCTGTGAGGCGATGGTCTGCGTATAATATCTGTGCTGAAACAGAGTGGTCTGCCCACAGCCCCGACTTTAACTCAGTGGAATACCTTCGGGACGAGTTAGAACGTCGAATTCACTCTAGAACCCAGCGTCGGACATCACTATTTCTCTGGCGTCATGAACATACCTCACTGGAAGTGTTTCCAACAGAGCTCAAGCTCTCACAAATGCTAACTGCGAGCACACTCCGTATTAAAGTCCACTAATAGGTGTCCAAATACTTTTGATCATAGAGTCTATTTCCAAATGGGAATTCCTTGCACCTCTACCTGGTTGCCTGCATCTGGCTGGAAAGTAACGGGTCCTATAATTTGTCACAATTTCGAACGGGCTGCCTCACCAAAATGTATAGGAAGTTAAAAACAAATAGAAAAAAATCTCTAAGAAGCAGAAGACGCGGTAAACCTGAGTCGCTCTTCAGTTGGCATAATTCAGTTTAATGTACCATGCTATCCAATGCTTTCTAGCGGAGCAAAGCTGGTTTGATAGACTCTGGCCACATATTTAGTAATTTATAAGCTATTTTTGTGAAATGTTTCAATAACAGATGCAGATTATATCAGCGTTAAGCTTTTTTCTCTAATTTTCACAAGCATTAAAGAAAGGTACATAGTTGTCAGTGAAGAGAAAAATATAGAAAAGAAACGAATGTTGACGATACTGAAAAGATATTCGCTTTCTGTAATTGCGATAAACTACTACCTTTAACCATTTTTATGTTGTGGAAATGTCCACGTTACAGCGGACAATTTGTTTAGTAAGTTTTTTGGCTCCTTTGTAGCGCGTAGGCCTGTCACGAACGAGAGACGCAGAGAGACTAGCAGGGTGGAGAGCAGTATGGCAGGCGACAGCAAACATATGCATCAATACTACAGGAAGCCTATACCAATGTATACTCGTAGAAATTGCTTGCAGGTTTAGTGAAGCGCTGCATCGCGAAAAGTGCTCTCGCATCTCCACCGCTCAGAAGCGACATGAGCGGAAGATTACAAAAGACGGGCCACTCTATCACGAGCGTTGGCACGTGTTTGTTTTCCTGCTAAAAACTTGGAGAGACAGATGCTTGTTTCCTGCTCACAATACTATTCTCAGCCGAGTGTATGTTTTCTATGTAAAGAGCGGCACGCACGAGTTTCCGATGCAGTAAAATAAACGCCGCTCAGCCCGTCGGCCCCTCCGGGAAGCGTGCGTTACGCCTTCACAGACGGTTACAGGGATGCAACAAATCGGGGCGAAATTGCTACGCTTATTGCTGAACGTTTTGTCCATGGACATTTCACTTTCACTCGTGTTATCGACAGGGAAAGTCAGTTACAATATTGCCGTGAGTGTCCAGAAGAGGCCTAGTGTATCAGTCGAGCAAAAAGGTGAGCAGCAGAGGAAATTTCTTAAGTGTCACTCCACCCAAAATAAATCAACCGCTGTTAGTTTCCATTCTTGTTTCATATTTTGCAGACTTTTTCCTACAAAGAATTTTCGATCCTGCTGATCTTTTCAGGGCGTGTGTGTGTGTGTGTGTGTGTGTGTGTGTGTGTGTGTGTGTGTGTGTGTGTGTTTCCTCTTTCCAGGGGGTAATTAGCTAAAGTATATGTGAAAACAAAAATTATGTAACGCTTAACACAATCTGTATCTAGGCATTTATTGAACAAATCACATAGGACTGCGTCCAAGGACAATTTTCTTTTGTCGCTATCTATGCGTTTCCTTTGGCGTATGTAAGCTAATAATACGTGGTTGAATTGGATCTTTGGTTCACATGGCTCTAAGCTCTATGGGACTTAACATCTGAGGTCATCCGTCCCCTAGACTTAGAACTACTTAAACCTAACTAAGCTAAGGACATCACACACACATCCATGCCCGAGGCAGGATTCGAACCTGTGACCGTAGGAAGAGCGCGGTTTCGGACTGAATCGCCTAGAACCGCTCGGTCACAACGGCCGGCAATTGGATCTTTGACACAGCAGTTTTAGGCACATTTATGGTTGTATCTAGAGAGAGAGAGAGAGAGAGAGAGAGAGAGAGAGAGAGAGAATGCCAACGATCTATTCAATGCAGATGCACAACAGTCTCCAGATCTTACGGGAATCGGTGAAATGCCGCGAGGAATACGGATAGTTGGCAAGGGGCACAACATTAGTAGTGTACGGAAAAGTTGAGAATTTGGGTCTGACGGGAGGCGTGCTAGGGTAGTGCGTGCATTTGCAATGACCACTGTGTCCAGGTGGCTTAGTGGTCAGAGCGTCTGACTAATAAGAAGGATACGCTGGTTCGAATCCTGGCCCAGCACAAATTTTCAGCTTTCCCCTTTGATTTCAATCAATGGCTGCTCGCAGCTAATGTCTAATTTCTTTGCATCTGCATTTATGTTCAAGCACGGATTTATGTTCAAGGATGGATTTGAGTCCAGTCCCTGTATTGGAGAGCAAGGCGACTGGAAAAGACGCGAACGATCCGGCTGCGTAGGAGTTGGCGATGGTGTGTCTGCAGCGCGAAGTGGCGCGGCGAGCTGTGACAGGCGGCGAGACGTGGCTGATCGGCCGGCGTGGGCGGCTGACGGCCTCAAGTGGCGGCTGCGGCCACAAAGCGCTTAGCGCCTTCTCCGCCAATTGATGGCCGCGCCGCGCGCCGCCGCCGGCGCTCCTCCGAGGCGCGGGCTCCAGGTGACCGCCGCCTCAACACCACTTCGCCCGTCTGGCCCCCAGACATATCTCGCCATTCCGTGTGTTTAACCTGCTCTGGACACCAACGCCGAACATGCGACAACTCGACAAAACGAAACGCCATTCCCACCGCATTTCATTGTAGCTCTATTGGAAAACGGCGAACACTTGTTTTGTTTGTTTATCATGGCTACTGTGGTACCGTCCAGAGATCGCCGTGCTACACCAAAGTCGGCTACACATATCGGTACCACAGACGTAGTGGGGTCTCGCTGCAATCCACAGTGATGTAAGGAAGCTGGTCCTGAAGACCACGTCTCCCTTCTCAGCACAGAAGCGCCCTCGCACCGGGGGTCAATATAGACCCGAGCACTAAAGCGCTCCGCCCAGTTCGTCAACTCATCTGAAAAGTCACCATCATAGTGTAGGACCAGCAATTTGTTAAAGTTTCTGACGAACATGTATTCCACGCGACCGCTACGGTCGCAGGTTGGAATCCTGCCTCGGGCATGGATGTGTGTGATGTTCTTAGGTTAGTTAGGTTTAAGTAGTTCTACGTTCCAGGGGACTGATGACCTCAGATGTTAAGTCCCATAGTGCTCAGAGCCATTTGAACCATTTTTGAACTTGTATTTTCGTGAATGTTGCCTTTTGCACTGCTAGAACAGCATTAACAAGTGCATCAAGAGATATTTTGCTAGTCAATGACAGTTGTAAATTATCCAGCAGTCGTGCGACGAAGATGTATGTCAACGTTAACTAAATCTTTTATTCGTTTATGTAATAAAGTAAACTAACGTCTCTTGTGTTTTAATTTGAAAAGCCTTTTCCTACAGCAATTAAATAACCAACAGTTGTGGCCGGACGATTTAAGTTTCGCCGGGTAACAACAGTTAATCGGTAAAAATTACTGTTTACAACCATCTTAAATTACAAACTAATACCCACTAATGCCACACGAATTTAGTCCATTGATTCCTCCGTCACAATCAGGGACTAGGTTGGATAACCAGGGGAAACTGTCAGTAGCTATTCTTTAACTGCATAGTGAACCATCTTCTTTTCAGCGCCACAGTCACAACTTTGAAAACTTACTTTCTTCCATTTGTGCACAAAATCGACTCATCTGTCAGTACAATTTTATAACATGGGCAGCCAGAGCCGTTAAAATTCACTGTAAAATGAGCTTGAATAAAACCGCAAATAGCTTTTAATCTATGATTTATTCACAAGACAGCTTTCGCAGTGTTAAAGCAGCACCTTCAGATCATAGGTTGTGTCACACAGAGTCACCCGTCAACATTCGTAGTCACAGAATCCAAACCCATAAAGGGGAGAAGTAGTCAACAAATAAAAACTAGCAGGTCATTGGGGCGAATAACGCAGGGTATGAGGTACAATAATAATTTGGTCGGATATCAGACAGTAGGAGACCCCATTTATAATGGCAAGTGCTGTGGTTGGCTGTCGTGATGGTATGGTAAACCCTGTGGTTAACCGTTATAAATGTCGTCTTCAACTATCTGATACGTTCATTCTCGGTTCGGACTAGTTTTTTATTGTGCATGATCCCGTCCACTATTAGCCCCAGTGCTCTTACGGTCATTAGTTGTTGACTGTTTCCCTCTACATGAGGTTGGATTCTGTGACTACCAATGTCTCCGTGTGCTAATCTATGTGACAGCATTTATCACCTGAAGTGAAATCGGTCGTGTGAATAAAATCATCAATTAACACCTGTTTGCAGTTTTATTCAATTTACCACATCTGTCAGTGTTGGTTCTTGTTCAGTTAAGAACCGACCGCATCTTGCTAGACAGTTCGTACCCAGGTGGCTTGATCAATATTTCAGGACAACTTGAATTGTTCTATCGCAGGAATAACCTGCCATGTGTGCCTCAGAAACGAAGGATGGAAGGAAGATTAGTGATTAATGTCCACTCCACAATGAGGTCATTACAAACGCAGCCTAGACTCAGATTAGGGAAAGATGGGGAAGAAGTCAGCCGTGCCCTTTTCAAAGGAACCATCCAAGCGTTTGCCTTAAGCGATTTAGAGAAACCACGGAAAATCTAAATCTGCATTGTCGGGTGGGATTTGAACACGCGTACTCACCGAGTATGAGTACAATGTGCTATCTACAGTGCCAACGCTCTCGGTATTGACAAACGACATGCTTTCAATTTCAGGGGATGGGCGACGAACGACACTTTCCTTTACTGTTGGTGATATGTCTACGTGAATAGGGATGCGGATTTTTCTGTGGTTTTTTTTTTTATATTCCCGTACAAGTATACTTTCCCGCTGCAGAGAGGTAGGCAGTATATGCCTAAGTATGACGAGTCTGAAAGTAGGAGGTGGTTTGAGTGTACTAATTACAAGACGCATGGTTCAAAACACAAGTTGAGACGAGGGTCAAGAAGTGTTATTAGACTGTTATTCATCCAAGCTGGGGAACATGATCCGTCACAGGGTAAATCAGCCCCAGAGTTAGAGTAACGAGTGTTGATGGAGAGCATCCCCGGATGGGCTACAGAGTTTCTGGAGAATATTATTTCGAGTTTTGAGTTTGGCTGCAGTTCTTAATAGATGGTGTTTTTAGCTGAGTGTTCAATCAAGCGAGCCCTGTAGATATTTCGGTTTTTTGTTATGTCTGAGAAGCTTTCCTTCTAAGTAAACCACGAGCTCTTTATTCGTTAAGTTGTTGTTTAGATGAAACATTGAAATGCCTGTCTTAGTAACAATTCGCGTCAACATCCACATGCGGAAAATATTCACCACTGGTCAGTAAGTACTTAGGAACTAAAAGATCTCCATGATTCACTGCGTGTACCCAGGAGTCAGCATACCCAGACTTTCTTGATATGAATTTCGAACAAGCCAAAATAATCCAGACAGACCCTAAAAATGTTTGGACGAAGCTAAAAAATCAGTCCTGTGACGAAAATTGTGAGATTGGAGCGAAACTAGTCGCAGGACGCACACACCGGTATCAAAAGAAAGTTTTAAATACTTTGTTGTTCCGAAAACGAATGGTGGCGCATGTTTTGTTTATAAATACGTAAGTTACTGTTAGAGAATGTATAACCACCGCGATGATGACTAACAAGCGAAGACAAATATCGTATACTACGCTTTATTTTCGGTTTTCCAGCTGCCGGCCGCGGTAGCCGTGCGGTTCTAGGCGCTGCAGTCCGGAACCGTGGGACTGCTACGGTCGCGGGTTCGAATCCTGCCTCGGGCATGGATGTGTGTGATGTCCTTAGGTTAGTTAGGTTTAAGTAGTTCTCAGTTCTAGGGGACTGATGACCTAAGATGTTAAGTCCCATAGTGCTCAGAGCCATTTGAACCATTTTTTTCCAGCTGGGATAACAATTTTATTTTAGTTGAACGCCAAACAGCATCACAGCTTGGAGCACATCAGTATGAGGACTAGTTCGATCGTCGAAATACAGCACACGAATCCGGAAACATATGATATGTCAGTCGCGGCGGAAAAACCTCGGAAGCCACACGTCAAGTTCTAAGTATGATGTTACTGCTGCGCCATGTGAACTGCGTATTTATTGAACAGACTATCTTAGAATAGTCATTTGAGCCTCATTGTAGAACCTTACTTACAAAATGTAAATATGGTTTAACTAAGATTATACAGTACTTGATTACAGACGAAGAAATACATCAGATTTTGTAAGTGAGCACAAGAAATGGTAGCGGCCTCCTTTGAAACATACTGAACTGAATTCAATTGAGGATACGACAACACAGCACGGCAAGTCGACAAGTAAGGGATCTCCTTCCGCGGAAAAGTGAACAGGATGCGACAGTTTGAAAGTACCCTCGACATCTACACTGATCGTATCTAAGCTAACTATGTTGGACAGGGTGTCGGCGAAGAAATCACAAATGTCTTGTTCTGGGAACTGTCTGTCTCGGCCTAAGGTCGTTCAGCAAAACTGAAAACTTTAAATGATGATACTAGCTCCTTCTGAACAGGAATCCAGATATTAGCACAGTGCCTGCCCCCTCGATTCGGTAAAACGATATTAGAGTATTAATAATTACTTCACCTTATTTGGCGCTAGAAAAATAAGGACAGCTGTTTCCATCGTGCTGCTTGGGTATATTGAATAGAAGACTGTTCCCGTAGTTATGTTCATGTTGCCTTTGAAATAAGCTGTTTTGATGTTAAACTAAAGATCATCCATCGTCGCTAACTGATGACGGATGGAGTCACCTCCGATAGAAGACCTAATATTTTTTAACGCCTGATAAATGAGAAAAAATACGAAAGAGATCAATCCTTTCCAAAATAACAACAAAAAACAACGGACGTCCGTATTTTAATTACCTGACGTGTAAGAAATTTGGCGTGTTGTAGTACGCGAACGATCGTTAAAGGACACAAAATAATTGTTATTAAGCAAGTAAGTAAGCACCGAAGTCCTTTATGAATTTTATGAGAATAAAGAATCAAAGAAAAAGAAAAATGTTACAAAATCGTTAACAGGTACAAAAATCTAACCAACATTTTTGTAAATATTTATAGTTTCACTGACCGTACGCTAATGGAAGGAAGATATTAACATAATATGACGATTTTTGCTATCTTGCAGACCCGAAGGCAGCCTTAAGAGCCTAAAACTCGACTTCATTAAAGAAATTATACAGTCATTAACAATTTAGTCTTCCGCTAAAACATTGTACTATAGTGTTGCTAAAACGGCCATCTGACTTTAAAGCACCGAACAAATGTTAGCAACTAAACGAATTAAGGAACATATTATCCTGTCAATAGTCACCGGTAAACACTTTTATGCAAATAATCAACAACGTAAAAGCGATTATAGGAAAAAGGTGGGTAGAAGAAAGCTTTCGCATTAAGTGTGCTGGTTCCAGACCAGATCTGAGTTACTGAACCGTGTGAAGTGGCGATCGTCAACGATGACTTTGCTCTTCAGGGAAATAGGCAGAAGAACACATTATGGCCGGCAGGCGGAGACAGTGGAGATAACAGAGAATGTGGCGGTAAATACCTCGTAAAGAGAAGAATTTCAATTTCACTTTAAATGAGGATGTCGGTGGATCTCTCTTCCAGCGATGCGAATCTTTTTTTACGTCATTCGAGTGCACGCCTAACTGTAAGCTTCAAGTTTCATCTCCAAGTTAGCTGTCATGAAGGTAAATTACTTAGGACGTCCTTCCATAAACAAGACATTAAATATACCACTCGGAATCACCATTTTTACACTTCGAGTGAAATTTCTGCTGTTACGCGCAAGATTGAATACGTCTCTCCTTTAATTAAGGCTGTCGTAAGTGCGGCGTTCTTCACACGCTTTCCAGCTGGCCGAATTATTTACCAGGTGTTAAAACTGCCCATTAGATCCAGTTTAGCTACTTCAATTAAGAGCGCGCCTCTCACAAAGCATTATTAGTTCCGTATTTTGTTGTAGTCAGATTTCCAATTAACGCGCTGGGCGAAGTGCTAAGTTGATTACCGAAGGCATGAGCCAATAAATATTACGAGCGGCCTACCCGACAAAAATTGAGCGATCTGAGCACCTGTGAAATAACAGCTTTCCGCGTTATTTACGTCCTGCGTCGTCGCATTACTCCATCATCGCGCGCTCTGACTCACGTTATTGCAGTCCGCCACCTCTCTCGCGTGCCAGTGCCTCCGTTCTGCCGCGTAATGGTGTCGCGTTTTGCCCTGCGTCCAGCTGCGGTGATAAAGATAGCGTTCTTACCCCGCTCCAACAGGAAGACGTCTCTTGGAGCGTGTCCTGACACACATCTGATCGTAAGACCATCCAGCGTCATCGGCCAAAGAGCGGACTTTGATTGGGCTGTAAAACTCTCCAATAAACGTCGGTCCGAGTTCTTATATAAAACACGTTAATGAGGATAAAGAAGTAATCAAATTCTATTCCTGAGACTCTTCACTGCAAGGAGTTTTGTTTCAGACGTTTAAGCACATGCGTGGAGGGAAATGGTGATAAATCGGCAGTCGTTTAACGATTACACATCACGAGTAGAAAAATTCTGAGAGCATGAAATTGATAAGAATTGTTCTGTTCCTTGGTGACTTACCAGTACAAGGAATTTATTTATCTATTTTTTAGATGAGAGACTGTGACATCCCATGAGCAAAAATAAAACATTTTTACTTTAATGGCGTTTCCTTAGGAAATGGAAGCTCACTAATCACTAAATGTATTTCCACTTTCGTTTGGAGAAAAAAAGATAACAGGAAGAAACGTTGTTAAACAAAACCTGTCTCACGGAATGCACATTGACGTCCATATAGCAAGTGATTTTTACTCAACCCTAAATGTTAATATCAAAGAGTCACAAGAATCATTGTACACTTTAGCGGGGAGTTAAATGGATACCGCCGTGCGGTTAAAGGCGCTGCAGTCTGGAACCGCAAGACCGCTACGGTCGCAGGTTCGAATCCTGCCTCGGGCATGGATGTTTGTGATGTCCTTAGGCTAGTTAGGTTTAACTAGTTCTAAGTTCTAGGGGACTAATGACCTCAGCAGTTGAGTCCCATAGTGCTCAGAGCCATTTGAACCATTTGAAATGGATACCGGCTTGGTTTTTAATTTATTGCCTTTTGTGATGGACCCGTTGAGCCATCTCATCAGTGGAGTGTCAATGGAGGTGATTGGAACGTAAAGACAACACAACACCCAGTCCGCGAGTGGAGAAAATCTCCGAGCAGGCCGGGAATCGAACCCAGTACCCTTTGCTTTATAATCTGCCACGCTGAGGGTACCGGCTTTGGGATACGAGAAAATACTGGACAGCACTTTATCAACATTGTGAAACGGGAGTGGGGTAATATTAACAACGTCGCAGCATTCACAAGGCACTGTCGGGAGATTGAAACATCACTAATCAAGTCCGCAGCTCGTGGTCTAGTGGCTAGCGTTGCTGCCTCTGGATCACGAGGTCGCAGGTTCGATTTCCGGCCGGGTTGGGGGGACTGGGGGGGGGGGGGGACTGGGTGTCTGTGTTGTCTCATCATCATCATCATCATCATCATCATCATCATCATCATCATCATCATTATCATCATCATTCGTGACAGTGCTTAAACTGGACTGTGTACAAAAATTTGGCTGTGTAAAAACTGGGACTTTGTACGGGCGCTGAACCCCGCAGTTGCGCGCCCCCACAAACCAAACATCATCATCACTAATGAAACAGAGCTCGATGCAAAATTCAAGCACGCGTTTCTCAGTATAAACGGCTGGGAGGAGGAACACGAAGAATCAGTTGCCTTGCTCCACTATATCGTCAGGTTAGCGATACAATACGTCAAGTATGATGAACCGAGGAGATGTAATATCTAACGAATTGAGGATGAATTCAAGTCATCACAGCCCAGTCCACGGAATCACCGCATATATCACAATTTGAGACAGATGGGTATCTAATCCCTTCTGTCCCAGTTCTGGTGAGAGCTAGATTATAACATGTAAAGAAGCTACAGCGGACGATGCATTATAAATAACAGAGAAAATATTTACAGTCTGAATGTCACGCCTATACTTTCAATCGATTTTTAATTGAGGCGTTTGGTTCAGATCTAAAGATAGTTGTTTGTGTTAAATTTGAAATACAAAGCAACTAATAAAGCCAGAATCAGTCGCTTAGTACGTATTGTATTTTAAATTGTCCGTTGGAAGTCTACGCTCCGCCTTCAACGATGTTAAGAGGTCGGTATTCGTGGTTCAATTTCTCCTTTCGCTACGATATTCTAGGTTAGAACAACACGCAAGTATTACGGATATGCTTCGGGAATTCACCTGGGAATCAATGGAGAGAAGCCAGACATTCTTTTCCAAGGAGCACTGTTGAGAAAATTTAGAGAACCAACATCTGAGGCTGATGCAGAACGAGACTACTATCGATTACGCACATTTCGCGTAGGAACTACAAAGACAGATTAGAGACATTAGGGCTCGCACGGAGGCATAGAGACAGTAGTTTTTCTCTCGCTATGTTTGCGAGTGAAACAGGAAAGGAAACGAGTAGTAGTCGTCCATCACGCCACTACACTGTGACTTGTGGAGGACGTATGTAGATGTAGTCAGTTGTTTTATACAATGGGGAATCTGAACTAAAATTGAAGAATCACGTTAATATCAGCCAGTCAGTTTCTATGAAACATAATGATGCACTATTATTGAGGCAGCAGGGGGCGGCAGTCGTAAATGGCTTTGTAGAAGGTATCAGCTAGATATGTACCTCCGGAAAGTTTGGAAAAAGAAGGAAATTCTTGTCGGGGTTTTGAACCATGTATCTTCTGAATACGAGTTTAATGTCTTATCCAGAGTGCCATCTCACTCGTGTACGTAAGCGGAACAGACAAAAACATTCATCTATGCTGCCTGAAAATCAGCCATAACTCTCGGAAGAAGGTAGCGTAAAATAAAAATAAAATAATAAATAAAAAAATAAAAATTGAGAAATGATGGATCAGGCCTTCAGCTTCTGTTTTTATTTATGATCGAATAGGACCAACAAACGCTTAGTTATGATGAAAGCGGAAGTATCTGACGTACCAGAAATAACTCTAGCAAGAGATCAAGTAAAATTTGCCGTAAATTCTCTTACGACACGACTCTTGAGTGCGTACTCTCTTCGTGAAGCGAAGCTTCACTGCTGCAGTTCTTACTGTGTGGCGCAGGGGGGTCAAACGGCTGGCAGCAGTGTGTAAAAGTCGACAACGGCAACAACCAACACAGCCACTCTTTCGCCGCTGTCGCCTCCGCACTCAGCCGGAAGCAACAATCGGCAGTGTCGCTCGGCGGTATCCGGACAGGGAGGGTCCATTACCACAGCGGCCGCCCGCGCGCACACGCCCCAAACTTGGCTGCCGCGTTTGTTACGACGACCGTAAAGTTTAACAGGCGCTGTAATATTTTATGCGGCCAGCTGTCCCACGGACCGGCTCGGCACACAACGCCCACCCGCGTTCGTTTCAACGCGTCTGTCACCTGCAATCCGCGCTACGGGAAACCGATGGGTGTGCGAGTGCTCCCGATAGGCAGAACAATTTTTGTTTGGCTTGCTACAAAAAAAAAAAAAAAAAAACTTCACGTCTATGACCGTCACCCATCTTAACACGTAGTCTGAAAGCTATCGATTAGACTTTTTTCCCTCTTCATATATTGTTTTCTATCTTTAAATCCAAATATATACCATTATTTCTTCATTTGACTCTCAGCTTACTACTTGACGCAAGTTCTTTTTATAATTAAATCTGTCATCTGTTTTAAGAGAATTTTTGCTTCCACCCTACATATTTATGCTCTGTCAGAAACCTTCTTTTTCTGAGTGGTGCTTTTAGCTTTAATGAAAGTGCTGATGGGTGACAACTTTTTTCCAAGACATATTTTTAATGTCGATACATTTTTAGTTACGGTTTTGCCAGTTTAAGTGAGATAACCTTTTGTTCCGGAACAATAACTGGCATAATAAAAACGCCAACAGAATACGCTACTACAATACCGAAACATGGTTCAAATGGCTCTGAGCACTATGGGACTCAACTGCTGAGGTCATTAGTCCCCTAGAACTTAGAACTACTTAAACCTAACCAACCTAAGGATATCACACACATCCATGCCCGAGGCAGGATTCGAACCTGCGACCGTAGCGGTCTTGCGGTTCCAGACTGCAGCGCCTTTAACCGCACGGCCACTTCGGCCGGCACCGAAACATGTTTGCATATTCGAAAAAAATAATAAAACACATGTTGCAAAAGGCACACTTCATCTTTGGAAAACGTTGGGAAATAAACTGATAACATATCTGTTTTTGTTGATATCAAACACGGTGCGCACGACTGCAGCAGCGAAATAAGCTCTGATATTCATGTTTCATCCGTGTATAGCACGGTGCCATTAACTAGACTGAGTGTAGTACGTACAAGTAACGATAAATCATATTCATAGACCCAGAAAAATGCTGCGTCTTTAAGACGGTACAGCTGTCTGGCAACAAGTCATTATCTGCACAGTTGGAAACCAGTACGCTATATCTAATGGAGCTGTTCACTATTTCGTAATATTTCGTAAGTAATAGTTCCAAACGTCTGTACATAAGACATACAGCAATGGAAGAGTATGAATGGCAAAAGAAAATGCATCATTCATACAACGATAAAAATATTTTGTTAACAATATATTACCTTAGCTAACGTTGAATGATAACTGTCAACAACGCTTGAAAATTGTCGGCGCTTAAACAACCGTTAGTTTTAGAAGTCAGAAATTCGAGACCCATAGCTAAAAATCGTATTTGAGCGCGTATTCTTTAATAAAACATATAAAACTTCATTGAGCGACCATCCTTTTCTTTGAACAAAGGACCGGGAAGAATACTTACGTAAAGTTAGTACGACTATTTTCACGTTTGGTGTGACTTCTGTTTTAAAAAATCAGGAAGTTGCATATTTTAATACAATGAAGTTAAAATTTCTCCTATTAACTAAGAGTTTCCCCCAAAACTATAGTGTGAAACATGTAGCGTTACGTGGGCTGATTACAGGGCTTTCATTAATTTGGTATTACGTAGGTAGAAGTGTACCTATTAACAAACCTGCCTTCCACAGATAAAAAGCTTAAATAACTGCCGGAGAATGCAACTTCAGTTTTTTTACCCTCGTAGTCGAAACCGAGGTGCCTGCGTTTCTCTTTAAGCTGAGATCCCCTCAGGCCATTACTTGCTCCGTTTTAATTGCAGTTACTTTCCATACGGCGTCAGATGGCCGATAGAGGAATTCCCGCAGCCTATATGGTCACGCGTTGTGCGAGGCCTTACAACGTATTACAGCGGCCCCGATTCGCGATCAAGTCTCCCTTCAACTGGACGTTAATTCGCTGTATGCAGATTGCTTTCTACCTAACAGCTATTATCCGGCGAAAATCGACTTTGTTGATTAAAAAATTAACACTATAGGGGGAATTTCGGCTATCTACTGAACTGCTGATGTTGCTGTAAAGCACCACTCGAGAAAACCGTTTTGTGTGTTTGAGAATCTATACATGTAAATTGGCAAAGGAAAATAAAAAGCTGCCTCCGAACGCGTGTGATTACATTTTAATTTCATGGTCTCGGCTTGCGAAGAGGTTCCCAGCGGCAGCTGTCTCATGTGGACTGGAGAGTAAAATAACAGGTATAGTCTCCGCGCGGCTATCCGATTACACCAATTTGTATTAACTTACTCCAGTTAGGAGCTCCTTTAATTTTTAGACAGCTTAGATCGACTGTTTCTTAATTACGCATATTTGTATAATTTTGTATCATATAATGATAATGTAAACAATTTCGTAATTTCATGCTTTATGCTCACAGCGTAAGGTATAAGATATCTACCTGATACTGACAAACATAATCAAAAGAGTTTTTGTGAGTCGAATAATGCCGAAAGTGAAATAAAAGTTCAGCCGACATGGCAACGGAAAGCCGACATATTACAACATTCATCTGAGTGCACAAAATATAGTTTGACCACTAACCAATTTCTCACGTTTCGCTATATTTTTTCGATCTCCATTTACACATTGCAACGATTCGTCATATTCCAACGTCAATGCAGCCCTTAACCGACTTATAGACGACAAAACCGGTAACGTCTTTGTAAAGACTGGGTGGCCTAGGTATCAGACGAACTACACGAAACATTATGTCGTAAATAAGGAAATACTGCTCTAAAAATAAAGTGTTAAGCTAGTGATACGACAAGCCCGTATTTTCAGTGTAGTTTTGGAGCACGCTAGTTGAAATATACTATTATACTGACCGGCGAATAATGTCAATATCCGTCGTCGACTTGAGAATATAACGATAATTGTGGCAAGGTTTCGCAATAGCATATTTTAATTACGAGCTGCAGAAAAGCAGTAAATATTAAGTAATACTAGTACTCGGTAGAGAAACAAGTTACAAGTGACGCGGCGTAATGGTTGGTATCTAGTTCACTGGAAATGATAATTCTCTACGAAACACTGTACGACAGTTACAGGCGCTGAACACAAACCTGGCATGACAATATTAATGTTAAATTTGCTGTATTGTTTGAGTCTAAACACACTGTTAGACAACGCCATCAGAATCGATGTTCCTGAAGAGAACTTCCTGAGACAAGTGAGTTATGTAGGGACCAAGATAAATTAAAACAGAAAAAGGTCGTGAATAAGAAAGGTTCCAAAATAAATAAAGTATTGTGGTAAATCACTGAAGCGATAGTCTGATATTTTTAATAAATCGAATTCTGGAGAAAGGAGGTATAAAGCTTAAGAAACATGTACGTTTCTGAGGGTGTACGTTTGGAGCGCAGTACTGTATGGTAGTGAGACATGGACTGCGGGAAAACCGAAACACCAGAGAATAGAACCATTTGAGATGTGGTGCTACGGAAAAATGTTTACGATTAGGTGGACTGAAAAGTAATGAGAAGGTTTTCCACAGGATCGGAGAGGAAAGGAATATATGGAAAACACTGACAAGAAGAAGGAACAGGATAACAATTTCCACGGGAGCTGTAGAGGGTAGAAGCTGTAGAGGTAGGTAGAGATTGGGGTACACTCAGCAGATATTTGAGGACGTAGGTTGCAAGTACTACCTCGGGCATGGATGTGTGTGATGTCCTTAGGTTAGTTAGGTTTAAGTAGTTCTAAGTTCTAGGGGACTTATGACCACAGCAGTTGAGTCCCATAGTGCTCAGAGCCATTTGAACCATTTTGCAAGTGCTACGGTGCGAAGAAAAGGATGACACAGAAGAGGAATTCGTAACGGGCCGCTTCAAAGCAGTCAGATGACTGATGGGGGGAAAAATGTGTTTGCAGTTGTCGCACGACAATTCAATAACTGCAAAATCTAAAAACAGATAGTGAATTCTTGGTGATAATTTCGTAATTAAAGCTAAAAACATAAAATGTCAACGAACGCCCAGTCTCCGCACCTTACACTGATGGGGCTCCACCTCCACAGAAAAACACACAGGATCATCTATGTCAAACGAAGCTTGCGCTCTGAATTAAAAGATTTCCCCAGCCGATTTAATGGGGAACTGAGTAATGTATTACTACCAATAAATATAAAATCATAACGAGAACTTTAATTGTTGAATACTGCTTCTCTTTAACAGTTACACATTAGCGGAATATCAAAAGTAATCATTCGAGGCACTTTGTGGCGTATTACTAGTAGCGGTTTTACGGTGTAATGAATAACTAATCTCTGATCGACAATGGTGGTGATGACCTAGGTGATAGATGTAATGGCTCGCAACATCGCAGGCTCGAGCTTGCGCATTAGCCTGAAGTGCTCAAGCAGATTATGCATCACAGGGTGATAGGAAGAGAATACTGTTGTGAAACTTCAATCGCCAGCTCACATACGTTCGCTCTTGGGCCGCTACAATGCGACGTGCGCCGAGATGAACAACTAAATAACGACCGGAGTGAGTGCAGATTAAGTCACGACGGTGGGCAGTGTGGCAGCTCGCAGCTACAGCAGACTGTTGGTACCGTTAAGGAGGGAGGCGGTGCCTATTTTTTTTGTCCTCGGCGCCTGAGGCGGTGGCGGTCGGCCGCCCGCCGAGCGCGCCGGCGCTGGGTTCGCATAAGCCGGTAGCGCCCAGGCGCCGCTCGGCGCCGTGCCGCGCTTTCTCACAATGCGGAGCCCGTCTGGCGACTATCGACAGGGCGCGGGGCGTCGCGCTCTTCACAGACGCGTCACGGCTCGCCGGCCGTCGGGGCGCCGCCTCCAGGCGCGGCGAACGGCGTGCTTTGTGGCACGCGTCGGCGTAAATAGAACAGCCAGTCGTAAACAAATGCGCTGCAAATAGCAACATCTGCACGCGAAAATACGCCTAGCGCGCAGTTTTCACGAATTCCTTCAAAGTATAAAAAAAAAAAAAAAAAAAAAAAAAAAAAAAAAAAAAAAAAACCTCAGCAGCTGGCAAAAGTGTCGACAAGACGAATTCCAACCATCGAAAAACATGTTTCAAATTATGACTCATTACTTGGGCGATGATTTTTGTAATGCAAGTTTAGCTTCTCATAAGCTAGTTATGCAGTCTCTTAAGTACAGCCGAAATCGCTAATGTTTCAGACAATTTTTCTGGGGGAGGACGGAGAGGGAAACAGCTGAATCGATGAATGTTAAAGGGGCAATGGTCCACTGAGACCTACTTCCAGTAAAACGAACAAAAGTGTCTCACTCCGAAAATATTGGGAAATTGTTGCATTGGGTGATGCGTATCAGTCGCACCAGATGGATGAGAAAACATAATTTTGATTCAGTTTCTCTATTTTAGAGACGTCGAGGACTACAGCTGTTTTAATGTGCCATGAAGAAATCAAGTCGATTTTCTTTTGTTTTCCGATGAATTATGGGAAAGGAAAGGTTCTTATGGCAAACCAACATTTTCCAAGAGAATTAGAATGTTTATTATGTGCAAAGACATTTTGAAATATGGGAGACACCTCAAGAGAAACCAAAAAACGTTAAAGACACAGTATCGTTGTTTAAACACTGTACCCACCTCGTAAGGGGATTTCATTAAACAGTTCTCTGGCTTCCTCTGGGATGTACTCCAAGAGCCTTTTTAAATCTTCAAGTTTTGTTGAGTTTATCGGGACTATTCCAGTGAGGTATGCTGCACTGGTAAGCAGACGAACGATGTGGCCGCTGGGAGTCTTACTGGTAAGGATAAAGGTGTGTTTTGATTTGAATTCACGAATTATCGAGATTCAACAACACTTTTGAAGTCACATCTGTACATGAAATGGGAAAAATCACGTGATCTAAAGTTTCACTTGCGCAGATTCGGCTTCTTTCGTGTTTCCACAGAAATACTATGTTTTCTGTAGTATGGCGACCACCCGTTTCCCTACCCGTAATCTTTTATGATCGAAGAATCGTGAACTTCGGTGACCACGAATTTCACTGATTTGCTGCTGCTGAAAAACAATTCAGACACCTCGTGGTGTTTTTAGTGAAAAAAATCTATCCCTCTTCCTCATTTTTCTCTTCACCGTGGAGAAATCACGATTACAGGAGAGAAAAGTGTGGCTCCAGGAAGGAAACACGGAATCGAATCGTATCCAATAAAAGAAGAAACAGGTGAACCAAATCATTACTTTTGTTTTGGCAGAAACAGTTATCTGAATAAAGATGAAATTCAGAGAAGTTTTGGGCAATCTGGTACGTGAAGTGCGTCAAGAAATAACATACATCAGTTGCGGATTTTTTGGCTGTTCCCTCTTGGTATACGTAAAAATAATCTCGCTGACTTCCGCATGTCAAAGGGGCCTTTTAACTCGCTAACGTCGGAAACTCTTACTTGTCAGCTGTCGCTGCGCCTCATGGAAGTGGTGGACAACGATCCTTTCAGCATGGAACGATGCGGCTGCCTATGTCGAACCGGAAAATGCAAACAAATGAAAATCGAATAAACCTGGAATACTGCTCTTTTATCATTCACCAACTCAATTTCAATGAAAAAAATATCTGAGGTATTGACAGTTGTCGCTCAGTCACAGTACGGGAGAGTGTTGCACCTAGAGAATAACGTGCCAAGAAACACATGTTTCGTGATCAGTGTTTCAGTCTAGTGACCGACTTAGGATAACATCAAGAAATACGCACTAGAGACCACCATAAGCAGTTTTCAGCAGTTTCTGCCGTTTTTGTTGTTGTGGGACGTGAGGTTGTGCTTTTTGCTGTGCTTTTTGCTGTGCTTGTAAATAGTTTTAGTTCCCCACAATAATGTGCTGTGTAATATATTAAAGCTATTGTTAATTCTCCAATTGCGGAATTTTATGTTGAGTGAAGTTCTAGTTATATAACGATGGCAGGTTAAGTAATATTTCGTCCATCGTGCACCATCTTTTTCCTTGAAATGGCAGGTGGTCTTCTACCATACAACACGTGGTAGTTGCCGATGAACTGAGTGTCTTTAAATGTATTAACAATTTCACCTGTCTTGAAAATGGAAATTTGTGTTAGCTTACAAAACTTCTTTTTTAAAATGTACTTAACTTGCAACTGGTTCCTGACAACATTTCTACTTAATTTAATGTCACTTATTGATTACTGGTATGTAGTACAGTAAGAATGTAATATATAGAATCTTAAATGCAGTGTTGAACGTATTTTTTCTATTGAAACATTTTAAAATTTCAAGAGAATGTTTATCCTTAGGTATATGTTCATTTTGTGCTTTGGAACAAGTTTTCATATCCGTTGAAACCTTACTTTTCTAAAGTAATCTTTGTTAAATTCAGAGAAAGACTGCAGCGCACAAAAAGCGAATGCTGTCATTTAAAAATGGAATAAGAAAATGTATTACATTTTATTACAGAGCAGGGTAGAAGCGGAAGTCTAAAAACTGTTGCAAGGTACAACCCCTTCTCCTACAGCACTGCGACTGACTGCCTAAGCCAGCTGTTGACTTCTATTATTTATTTTACTGCTGCGGTTTATTAATAGGCCACTTCACGGAATTGTTGGCTGGAAAACACACAGCCTAGATTTAAACCGTTATCACGGGTTGGAAGTATCAGAATATGTACCTTTTCAATTTTAAATAATGTGACAAAGTGAGCAGTCTTACAAACTTATGGAATCAACAAAAAGGCTTTCTAAGTTTAATAACTAGATGAAACATAGTACACGTTGACAACTACATACAAATAAGGAAGAACATGAATATTCTATTGCATAAAATAAACTGAAAATGCTATGATTACTTAAAGAATTATATTGTATGAAGCCTATTCTAGCCAGCTGTTGGTTAGAGGGCATTCATGAGGTCCTGCACTTGTCTAAGGACGAAATCCTGAAACGCACCATGTGATATCTTTATTAACGGTTGGTTGGTGACGTTATTAAGTTAACTGAATACATACCTTTCGGACTCAACCATTATAATCATGGAGACGCTCTCAGCATAAGTAACTACACTGTGAACAGAATCATGTTCTGGTTCTACCAAAGTCTCCGATAGGAGCTCTTTAGTGATAATATTGTTAGGAAACAATTCTAAATAATTTCAAAAACGAAAGTTTTTCCGAAAGGACTGAATTACTTTTGCCCTCAGTAACTATGCTTACTCTTTGAGACGTCAATTTCCTTTATGTCTTTTAAAGTTGAGTTTAAGAATTAAATGTAACAATAACGTGAATGCAGGTGCTCAACGTGAAAATGTAGCATCCATCTGGGGATTAAACCTGAAATTCTGAAACGTGGCACATTGACCTAAAAAAAACTGATTGGCTATTACAGCCAATATTTTAATTTTTGTATACAATCATAGCGATAGTGATATCAAATTACACAAGTTTGCATTCAAAATTTCGCAGAACAATTCGCTCTTCTTATCGTTCATTCGTGAACAGAAAATATTTGTGCCAATTGAAGCAAAATTAAATAAAAATAAAATCCTAAATATTAATAAAGAGCGCTGTTTATTATGTAAGTATAATTATTAAATGTGTTGACACCTAACTACAAAAGCGCAATAATGGCGCTTGATGTAAATACATATCTAAGTTTTGCAGCTACGTCGAAGTTATACGTATCATTGCTGATAGGGAACACGAGATTGCTTTAGCCGTACTGTACTTGTAAGGCTACATTATCCGTTCCCGGCACGCCACGTATTTCAGCAGCAAAACCACACTGTCGCATTTTTCAAAATATCAATTTGCTCCTTTCATTGTATTTTTCATATCGCGCTTTCGTGTTTACGTGGAAACAGCTAAAAGAGATTACTTGGCAGAAATATTAGCGGTATAGGAACGATAAATAAATGATACGCCTTCCCTTTGCTTTCTGTTATTCTTAAGTGCAACGCGGAACATGATCGTTGTGCTGAGTTGGGAGTGAATTAGGCCATTCGCTCGTGTCCATGTAAAATGAATTAATATATTTTTTGAATTGCTGCATTGTTAGCTAACGTAGCAAAAAGGTAACAAATTCTTAAAATAGTTTACACTGGTTCTTCAGGTTGATAACGATGTTGCATAAAGCACACAAAAAAGAAAAAGGGCATTTATTTTCAGGACGACTCTGAAAGTGGAGCCGCTGAACCGCAAAGATTTCTCTATTGCTGCAAAGTGCGAAATACAACGGAGATATTAATGGTGCGGTAATTGGACATGATATACTCCCTACGTCGCCCGCCTACATAAACCTACACAAAAAAGAGAGCCGCCGTGTTCGATTTTTAGCTCGCCGGGCGTTTGATTTACAACGCGAAACCAGACACTCGCAATTAATAAATGCAGGCGGCGAAAAGAAAGAGGCAGCGGGTTAAAGACTGGGGTTCCGATACGCCCAGGTGGACTGGCGAAGGCCGTAATGACAACCGAGAGGCGGCGGTTCTGTGCGCCTCACCAGCAATCCAAAGCACGCTTTATGGCGTCCTCGGCTGGCACGCATTATGTTCCATCGAGTGAATCTTATGAATTATCTACGGAACAACTATTAACACTAAAACGAGAAGTATAATAATAGTACTCTACCTAGTATTTTGACGGAAACAGACATCAAAATTTCTTCGTGAATTGTAAGGCGTATCGGTTAGCATATGTTCCAGAACGACGCACAGATCGTTTAGTTCTTTTTAAATTTTGGTGGGCATTAAGGGGATTGTGAAGGCAGCATTAGTTTGCATAAATCTCTGGAAAACGCTAAAACCAGTTTACGCTCCATATAGATGAATTCTCCAGGATATTCAAGTTCAAAGTTAGGTTACTATGGTGTTAAATAATCAAGCTGCAAGGAATTCAGTGTCACTTATAAGCTGAAAATCGTCACTCAAACATACTGCAGATTTCAGATGTTCAGGTAATGAGAAACACGTACCGGGCGTCTCTGTTTACAAAGTATGTGTAAGATTAATTATTACACAAACTTTTTATTTACCATAAATGTGGGTCAGAGGAGCGCACAATCACATCGTGACCCTTCATACGCCACATCTTACACGCATATCCACATGACGCCCTTATAATTTCTATACGATATTGCCATCATCTCCATCATTCGCTTTGGGCACTGAAAATCTTTTTGACCATTTTTATGTTTGGGACACTGAATTACGTCACGATTATTGTAGAAAAAATAGTCACGTGTTATGAAAAAGACGAAACAAAATTAGATTTTTCCATCATCATATCTAACTTTCTACATGTATGGGAGCGTGCTGAAAAGTAATTCCTCCGAGTTTTTATATCTGAAAACTCTTAAAGCATTTTAAATAAAACAAACGTTATTAACATTCTACATATTTATTCCTCTACATAGTCATTTTAGTGACGAACGTTTCTCTTCGTTTGTTAATACTCTCAATATAGAATTTTAGACTTTGTTAACGGAGCCATTATCTCATCTCTGCTTGTACTGCTTCATCGTTATCAAAGTAAAGTTCTTGAAGGTTTTCTTTAAGTTCTGGAAACAGATGAAAATCGGAAGGGGCTGCACGGAGGACGATGGATGGCAGTGAACCCAAGGTGTCGGGATGTTGCAGATGTCGCAGCGCTAGTGCGTGTTCTGGCATTGTGATGCTGCAGTTGAGAGTGCTCAATTTGTGGACGAAGTCCTCGAATTCGGAACTTGAGTGCAGCGTGCTTTTTCTCACGCATCGACCTAGTTAGGTTAGACATCAGCATCTTATAGACTACACTTCGGGGCCATCTAGGAGTAGAGGGCTGCAAGCATGTAGACATTAAGAATAAAGATGCAGAATTTTAATAACGTTTGTTTTATTTAAAAAGCTTTACGAGTTTTTACATAAAAATTTAGCAGGCATCACGTTTCAGCTTGCCCTCATTATGAAGCAGCAAACGTGAATACATTAGGCTCTAAATGTGATTCGACGAAACTGGATTTTTTTTTATTACGATGTACGTTATTTTCTGTTGATGGATCGAACTGGTAGGTGCAGCAAACGCGTGTTTGGATACGAGATAACATACAAAGTATGAACTGAAGTAAAAGTATCTTATTTTCGTATGATCTGGAGAAACTGATAAATACACTGATTTTCACTGTTAGTCATACATAAAACGTTAATAATTTTGTTTGTGTTTTTTGTCGTTTGTTCACTGCGCCCTATATATCTTGATATTATTTTCGTGAAAACTCATAGCCCAAGTGCTATTCGTTTGCTTTTGAGGTGGCGTTAGGAGCGCGCCATAGACCGGGCTAAAATGAACGAGGACTCACCAGAGGCCGAGCTGTTCTAGGCGCTACAGTCGAACCGCGTGACCGCTACGGTCGCAGGTTCGAATCCTGCCTCGGTCATGGATGTGTGTGATGTCCTTAGGTTAGTTAGGTTTATGTAGTTCTAAGTTCTAGGTGACTGATGACCTCAGAAGTTAAGTCGCAGAGTGCTCAGAGCCATTTGAACTATTTTTTTTGACTCACCAGAGTCAACATTGGCTACATGTCTCTGGAAGGCTATTTCAGGCAGCAAGTAAAATGCGCTTTTAAAATGCGCTGGGTAGTGGCTAAGAAAGCATTCTGTGTGTGTGTGTGTGTGTGTGTGTGTGTGTGTGTGTGTGTGTGTGTGTGTGTGTGTGTGTGCGTGCGTGTGTGTGTGTGTGTGTGTGTGTAAGAGAGAAATAGAGAGAGAGAGAGACTGTAACGCTGTATAATTGCAAAGTAACGTGTGCCCTTCATTTGCTGTGCTCCGAGCACAGCGACAGAACCGATAAAAGGGTGCGAATAAATCACAGTGCCGAGCACCGCAATTACGATACTGGGTCGCAGCCCTTAATGGACTTATCAGAGCCGCGAGTAGGACCGCCCACACTTAGGTAATGTGGAGCACTTCGCGCCACCGCCACCGCCGCCGCCGCCGCCGTCGTCGTCGCTGAAATCCGGCCGGTATACATTATGCAGAGCGATCGCTCGCATGACGAATAGGCCGCCCCGTTTGTTCTGAGAGCGCGGCCACGGCCAGAAAAAGCGGCTCTCCTGCCACTGAGTCACACAGCATATTCCCAAGGCCGAGCGCGGCGTCTGGCCGCGACCACCAGCTCGCGACGCCACGGCGAAAGGGCGGTCCGCAGCTACCGCCGCAGATTGCAGCTTGTTTGCCTATTTTCTCATTTAGGAAACTGAACAGCCAAGGCCATGTCGCTGCATAAATCCTCAAATCATAGAAGTTAGTCTTCCAAGTTACGCTAACCTACGCAAATGAAGTTGGAAGGAAGATTAGGATTTAACGTCCCGTCGACATTTTCGTCATTAGAGACGGACCACACCCTCGGAATGTTTTAACGATAGGGAAGGAAATCGTCCGTGCCCTTTCAAAGGGACCATCCTAGCATTTTCCTAGAGCGATTTAGGGAAATCATCGAAAGCCTAAATCGGTATGCCCGGACGCCGATTTGAACCGTTGTCCACCCAGTTGCCAGGCAAATCGAGTTGGCTTCCTCCTCAGCTCTCCTAGACCTGAACATAAAGTATCGATAGTTACCAGGCTATGATTTCGTCATTGGGCATCCTCTGTTTCCAAAAAAGTAAACCAGTTGACATCACAGCAGCTGAGAAGAGCGTTCCACCAACCATCTTCGAAGGTTGTCATGTGTCTGATGATGGTCATATGATATGACCGAAACCGGTCACCTATGCTCTTGAAGCATACGTGGAGTGATCAAAACTGAATTATTGAAAGAAAAATTTTTTAAATGAAAACAATAATATGATACCTTCTGGTCGGAAGAGTATACAAGGTAGAATAGACAGTAAATAAAATGCATAATTTTGCTAGATTAACAATACTGGGTGAAGACTGCATTCTGTGAACGCTAAATACGCAAACAAACAAGAATACTTGTATCAAAAATTATTATTTTGAAAGCCAATAAACAACAACAATTAAAATATACCTATGAATAAGGACATAAGCAAACTGCCGTAGACTTACAAAACTAAGAGCCCACAACTGTGTCTGATTTTACTCCTTGGATACATTATCTTACTTTCTTAGTAACTCGTCCAAAAATTAAAACTTGTTTTACAACACTTTGTAAGCACTGTAAAGATTACGAAGCCACTTCTATAAAGAATATTTGCTGATATAAGAGTCCAATCTTTCAATCAATCACAACCTGACAAAAATAGTTTGTCCCATAAAAACTGTAATATATCACACAGGAAAGGGTGAACCTTAGGTCGTGAGCATTTCAACATATATCAACGATGGTTACTTTTCTGTGTAAAATTAAAGATAATAAAGCGGAAATATAGTTTGTAATCCATGACAAAAGGGCCCCATCGAACATAAGGATTTTTGGAAAATGGATTACCGTTAACCGACCATGATACAGATCACATGACTACACTGCATTGAAGTCTTAGTGTTGTTTCGTTCTGTGAAAATGAAAAGACAATGCTTATGAAACGAGGTCAATTTTCTTGCGCATTCTAAAAGGAAAAACATAAGAAAAATGCTTACTGCCAGGAAAAAATAAAGGTAAGACTAATTTTCCACAACTGTTTACATACGTTGTGTTATCTTCCATCTTAGTTTGTTACGATTTAAAAACTCCTGATTCACACAACTTTTCCCTCGTATTTCATTCACAAATTTACTCCTCTTTGATCGTGACAAGATATCTGCAACAAGAAAGCGAATAATGGACCTCGACTGTGATTTGGCTTTTATTCAATGGGAAACCGAGGCCGTGTGGGAAACAGAAGCTATAACTCTATGCTGTCTGAACTCAGAGTGAGGTCAGTTGTGTTTATCCCAACTTCGCGACCGCAGAGGTTTCAGTCGTTTCCGCCACGCGGCGCTGCGGCTGCTGCGACGTCATTTGGCAAAGGCCCGCTGCCCATTTATGTCTAATGAGCATATTTAACGTGGAGGGACGGCCCTCACCCCTTTACCCCCACCTTTTACATCGCCTACTCATCCCCCCTCATCCGTCCAACCGTTTCCCACCACACTGCCCTGCCGCTGCATTAAATGTCACGCAGAGGCAGCTACAACTTTTCCGATGGAGTTCTAATAAAACGTGGCAGACGAGCGGTCCGCCAGAAATATTAACTACTTAAATTTCCATAAAACTGTTCTTACAATAGACAGTTCACTCTCGCTGGCGATGTAATATTCGCAATTACGAGGAAATCTTCCGTGTTATCTTCTCTCCCAGTTTACGAGTCAATCAATCAGAGCGAAGCTCCTATTGTTCGTGACTGGAGCAGCTAAGTGAATGATAAAAGTGCGTTTTATGGCGCTTGAGCTCCTAGGAAGCTATCCAGGTACACCGTAGATCCGAGGAACACACACTAACGATAACACATGTTTCTATAGTTGTGTCGTTCACTGTTACTTCGCATCAAAATGTACATCGCTACGAATGTTTGTACTGAATCGCGAAATGAAACAGATGTTCAGTATCACATCATAAGATTTGATTTCGCCTGTTTCTTATCACTTTTTTATGTAAATATCATTAACAGTGCGCTAAGATATGTATTTGGTTCAGTTGGAAATAAATTCATGTTAGTCATTCTTAGATATAGTTACAGTTACACAAACAACGATTTTCACTAGTTGTATCGGGAATGTTGATTCAACTGTCGTGAAACGTTCTCTATTCATTTATTATTCATTAAAATGGTTATATATATATATATATATATATATATATATATGCGTTTCTTTTCCTATCATTGTGTCAACGCTCCCTCGATAAATCCGCTAAGAAACGTTGTGAACCAGAAAGTGTCGAACAGTAGTAACCAAACAAAACGCATAGTAATCTGTTTCTGTATCCACAAACAATCCGATAGGCACAATGGAGAAGTACAACAGAAATCCGTATAAGCATCGTCCACTTTTGTTTCATATGCGTAGCTAAATTTGCGCTACAGCTTTTTCATTTAATTCTTGCCCTTCGTGTAGACTGTATGCAATGATGTCCATAATTTTTTGGCAGGATGTTTCGATCTGTACGTCTCCTGGCGTCTCTTCAGCGTACAACATCGTTCTGATCCCCGTGTACTATGCATTCAGAAAATGGTTCAAATGGCTCTGAGCACTATGCGACTTAACTTCTGAGGTTATCAGTCGCTTAGAACTTAGAACTAATTAAACCTAACTAACCTAAGGACATCACACACATCCATGCCCGAGGCAGGATTCGAACCTGTGACCGTAGCGGTCGCTCGGTTCCAGACTGCAGCGCCTAGAACCGCACGGCCACTCCGGCCGGCACTATGCATTCATATTAAAAAAAAAACTGAGCATAGTTCATTCTATAAGAGAGATATGTGAACTGAACAACAGGTAACATACCTAAAACGTACAGTAAATGTAGAAAGCGAAGGAAGACGCAAATAAACCAAATCTATAACATAGAGCTACAATTCTTATGTTGGAAAATAGATCATAGATGAGCATAGAAAACAATGAATGATCATTTGTCACAGACGATGACCAATGATTAGAAACATCAATGAGATAATGGAACCGCGAAAACATAACCAAATTGTACTTAACCGAATTCGGTTTTGCGGAAGTAATCAATAGGAGCAAAAAAAGTGTTCATTTCACTGACGGTGCAGCTATAACCGCATAAAATAAACTTGGACCTGTTCTACCTTTTCTAAACCGGATTTAATATCGAGTGGAAAATTCAGTGCGAAAACAAGGGCTGGTTAGCAACGATTGCCAGACTTGCACGCAGTACTCTACATGAACACTTTGGTAAAATAAATTACGAGATCTAATCAAGTAAAATGTTATGTAACTGGCACGACCGATCAGATGTGATCACATCTAACGGGTGATCGGAACCGATCATTCCCATACATGTTCGTTGCGTGACGTATATTTCTGTGGTATTAGTCCAGTTCAATAGAATTAAGAACCTCAGTTTCCATTAATAAATTATTTTATTCACTTCTCAGCCACACTCTCATGAAGACGTACCAGGAGGGAAATGGGCCCAGTGATTACAGATGTATCTCGTATCATCTTTACGAAGGTTACATCATCACGCCGTAACACACGCAAAAAACTGAATTGCCAAATGCCTTTTAGCACTATAAGGCAGCTTGCTCAGTTATTTTAGGAATATAGTGTGCAAAAGGAATGATTCAGACACTGCAATATGCTCAGACTAACAAAGAAAAGAGAGAACGCGGGAGCACATTCAACTCTGAAATAATGAAGTTGCTTGATTTTAAGAAATCACAAAAAATAGTTTAGAAATAACAGTGCAAGCAAGAGAAAGTGAAGTAAGGTACTATTCATCCCGAGAAATTACCTTTTAGCGTCTAGGTACATGAAGTGCATAAGCAGGATTTACTGAAATCCGGATTATCTGGACTTTGTCTTATAGCGGGAAGCCAGATTCTGGTAACATTAAGTAAATTATGAAATCAGAAGAATACTTACGAGTGAATCGACTTCGGGATCCGCTATGTAGTACGGCTTCTCCTGCCGAATCTGTAAAAAGAAAGAGAATCTTATTAGCGTCGGTTTGTGACGAACAGTTATAGTATGGCTGGGCCTGCCTCTATTGTGCGACCCAGCGCGAATTAACGAATCACATTTCGGCTCTCACGCAAAATAATTTACTGAATGGCCGAGATGCAAGCGGGGTTGCCGCCGTCATTCAATGACTTGAGGCGGCGAGCGAGCTGTGATGACTTAAAAGTGGGGGCCATATGTGTGGTTACTGTAGACCTGTGTGTGTTGTCGATGGTTAGTTCCGGTACAAAAATTATGAACGTAGTCTACGGAAGAGTTGTGCGACAGACGTGAAATGAACAGGGTGCTCCCTCTGTTTATAGAAATGTATTACTTCCGTTGATGTTTAGAGATTGGAGTGAAACCTCAGCCAACTCGCGAAAATACGTTTCTGTGGTCGAAATCTTCTCGGATTATTAGAGGCTCCATCAATGAGATTAGCCGAGAAAGCCACCGTTCTCATATACATTACTATTGTCTACTATAGAAAGTTGGTTGGATTTTAATGTCTTATCGATGTCGAGGCCTTTAGAGACTGTATGTGCTCAGATGAGAGAGGCAGTCTCCACGTACAAAGACGTTGTTTCACATGTGGCAGTCTGTGAACACTAGTCTATAGGATCCCGTTAGTTGCAGGTAGTTTGAGGAAGGTGGAATTTCCCGCCTGACAGAAACTCGTCTTTGTCCTGAAGTCTGTTTGCAACTGTGCCCAGATATACTCCGGAGAGTCAATGGAGTTCCGTTGTCACATGTAACGCCTCATTAATCAGACTAAATCGTTTTACAATGTAGAACAACGTCATCGCGTTATGATGCTAGTGATGATTTATAAATTACTGCATATGTATTATTAATAATAGCACTGAATAAACAAGAGTATTTTTCAAAGATCACGCTTTACTGTTAAAGTGTTAATCAATGCAAAACCCAAATAAATGATCTATGGCGAATTGTAAATAAACTAGGAAAAAAATCTGTAGCCTATGAAAATGGCATCGAATTTACATTTTCTTGTATTGGTACGTGTCTGATCTGCAAGCTACCATTTGCTCACGGATTCATACTCTTCTTTCGAAATTCAACTCATATTAGGACGGCCAAAAGAATTAATCAAAATTGAACTGGAGACTGCAATAGGAATGAAAGTTCTTGCTGCTCAAGAAGAGTAAGGAATTCAGATATTCTTAAATTATTGCAGGGAACATAGAAAATTTTAACGGTGTAAAAAAAATTAAGGCAATAATTTTGTATGCAAGAAGCACTAACACTGACACTCAAGGTATATTTCCTGCTATACAGATACAAGCACATTACAATTACGTTTATAAAAAACAGATCACGTGATGGAGTTCAGGTAACTCGATGGAAACTTAGAGACCACAAGTATATACGGAAACGTGAACTTTCGGAGGTGCTGTAACTAGAATCCCATGGTCGACCGGTTAGGTTAGTGGGATTGGAACGTGATTTTTCCCGTCTTTGTGGGAGGCCGGTTCGTGGTAGATCTCGAACCTCGGGTCAGAAAACAGGCCGCCTCTTATCAAACCCTACGCGCGAGAACACCGCGCCCTCCCCATCACACATGTCCGGCGCCTGACGTCAGATTGTTCATAACCTCTTTCTCAACCAGGCCCATACGGGGAACACAAGAGCCGCAATCCAAAAAGGAAAGCCGGCACGATCTCCGGCGAAAGTCCGCTGCCGATAAAAGCGACCTCTCATTCCAACGCTCCAAAGTGTAACTGAGTGCATAAGAAGGTTCGCTTCAAAATTCTCGTCATTATTCCTCTAACACCATCAACCAAAATATTATCGAGTTTCGAGATTTTTTACCGTCACAGCTACATTACTATGCTAGACATGAAAAAACGACTGCAATATGTGATCAGTGAGACGCAAATATTAAATGGAGAATGAAATTCCTTTACCAAATATTAAATATTCGCTTTAGTAGCAAACTGCTCTAATTCTACCGAAACACATGAGCTTATTTACCAGGCCAGAAGAATATTATGCCACTTAAATGACATGTTCCCTGCCGCTATTTTTCCAAAGTTTTCTGATTCCTCGTAATGTTACTCATCATAGGTTAATCCATTTACTACTTTCCGTATTTCTGCAAGTCTAGATTACTTTATTCACCTTGTTATAACGCAAATGATAAAGCAGTGAACGTTTGTGCATAATGCTCACACGATCCGTTCACAAAATCCACTATCTTAAGCAGTGACTGCACACAGGCTGTAAATGATTTTCCGACTTTGTCTTCCAAATTTACGTTACTGTTTTCCAAAACAAGTATCTCGACCATTTTTTATTTTATTCTGAATATTTAGTTTTTTTCTCAGTCAGTACGTTTACGTTTCACTCGCACGAAAACACAGTTAACTCCAAAATGAAACTGCGGTACTTTTTCTTCATAAGGAAATGCGTAAATATGAAACTGTTCCGTTCAGAAAGTATCACATTGCTTTTATTGTCGTTTATGTTCTTTTTAATTAGCGCCGTCAGTAGTATTGCAGAAGATCAACTGTGGGATTGTATATTTAAAGTACGACATCAATCCATTTTATATTAATTTCAAAGGGCATCATAAAAAAAAGAAAGAAAATCGTGAACAGCACTATCCAGTACAGTTCCGTCAAACTACTTTAACACTACAAAATGTGAAAATTATGAACAGATTCCGCAAAACTATACATCAGAATAATGCAATTACTCTTGATTATTGCACAATAGAGTTATTCTAATGAAAACGTATTTTCTAAAACTAGCACTAGTTACTGACAGAAATGAAGTTGTTCCACTTTCCTCTATGCTAGAATTGTGCTGCGATGTGCTAAAAATACACTGTGAAAAATAATTATTTCAAGATACAGACTTTTCGAGGAAACACGGTGAAAGTAATGTTGCGGAAGTCAGTTTGTCGGGTAAAAGATATCTAAAAGCGAATAAGTCACAGTCAGCATGTTTCAGTACTTCCTATCGTTAAAGACGCCCCAGTTACAGTTGATAATGACGAAACAGGATGTGCCCGAAATACACTAAATCTGTTCCTCGTTAGGAATGCCGGAAGCATGCTGAATAATACAGAGGATTATTAAATGTTTATATCTATGATTTGAGACCCAGAGATCTGGCGTGGGCCCTAAAGGAATTACGGGTCAGAAGAAAGTTCTGTTTTTGCTGCGTACGTGTCATCGAGTGGGAGTATTTCACAAATCTCTACTGGATTACTGTCAAAATGACGTGTGCGATCAATCCATCAACGAAACAGTCTCAGAAAAAAAGTGATGAATGGATACATCTTCATCACATTGTGGTCACATGTCTGATTTATTTGCATTCCGTTTGTAATGACGTGTTCCATTTGGTGTATTCTGTTTCAGGTATTTAACTGTCAAAACAAAAGCTTCTTCCGCAGTTTTCGATTCCCAGTATTATGTCGCCTTTGAAAGAGTAGTAATTGTTGCCTGAAGATGAATCTGTAAACCGAGATAAGACTTCTTAGCACATCAAGCTACAGGATAATGTCCCCCTATCTTTCTTATATTACTCAACAAAGGGTTTACTCTTTCGAAAAGTAAGATAGTATTAATAAATAACACTTATTTCCAGCCAGCACTGTCGCATGGCAATTTCATGCTGGAAAGAATAATAAATGAAGTCTCAAATAAATCGACATAAACCCATATCATGGAAGATGGGCAAATGTGTCAAAAAGCTTTATATAAACGTTTATCCACTGGCATGACCAGTTAAATAAAGTTCTTGTCGAGATTTTGTTCGCTAAAGACGAAATGGACTGTAAACCCAGGTCGAGATAGTCAGAATAGGCCTACGATCTATTTTCGAATATTGGCAGACACTATTAACAACACGTTATATCATATTGTGCTCAGCATAATAGAATTTATAATTGTTTACGTACTTTTATATCTAGAAATACTTAGATCTATATTTCTTAACTTCTATACTTTATTTAACTGTCCGATCACAACTACTGGTATTACATCGAAAGTAAGGTGTTACATAGTTTCGACGCAACTATAGCTGTTTCCCATTTTTCTCTATAATCTTACATTTACGGCTTTTAAATTTCCCTTGAGCTGTCTCTAGTATTCTTGGGTTAACATGAAGCTTGCTAACAGTACAATTTAGAAATACTTTCTTTGTTCAAAAATTAATAGTAGTTCTGATTTAAAATAGTGAGTTGCTTCATTATGGACGAACAGAAGTAAAATGTTGCTTTCATAAACCGTAACGTTCATGACCATTTGAATTAGAAATAGTCTTCTGTTTTAGCAGACCCAAAGATGTTTTCGGGAGAAGTTAACCTACAAGTTGTGTATAATTCGCCGCAGACATTTTATTGCTTCTTTAATGCTGACCAGCTTTTACAGAGATAGCAGAGTGCTCGGCGAAGCGATCTACGTCGTTCCAGACAGCAGTTTTGCTGCGGAAAAGGAGTTAATCTCGATCAAGACTATACGACGAATAGTCACTAAAAAGTAAAAGACAGATAAATCCAACTACATTTAATCTGTCCAGATTAGTATTTGCTACCGTAAATTTGTTAATTTTTATATTTTGATTTAACCGTCCTATCATAATTCTAGATGCTCACAACAACGGTCGGTATTTTATAGTTTTACGCAACTGAAGATGTTTCTCATGTAACCCGCTCGTACAGTGTAATGCGCAGCACACTATCTTACGGGAGTGGAAGATCAGCCACATCAATATCGAATTCGCGTCGTGGATTAACGACCATGGCTGGTGCACTGGCTTGCCTAAGTGTGGGTTTTTAAGTGGTTTTCCACGCTCGTTCAGGTAAATGCTGTCCGGTGCCCAATATCCGCCTTAGAAAATATGACAGTCCTACAAAAGCAATCAAAATGCGGCCACACACAGAACAAAGTGTGCACAATTGACATATTTCCCTCCCTTGAGAAACTGATAGCTACAGCTACAGGAAGACCATTTGACCACAAAGTTAAATAAAGGTATCAAATCCTGAGTACAGCGGACACAATGCTAGATGGGATTAACACAAAGTACAAGAATAAGAAGACTTTTTCTTTTAGCTGTATCCTTCCATTTACTGTTTTGTGATTAGTGATCTAATTTTACAATGTGTTACATATGATGCGCCTCCCATCCTGATTATTACCGAGAGTAATAGACACGCAGAATTAAGGACTGAAACAAGAAATCGTCAGATCAAGTGAAACTACCTAGGTTGGCTTCAGTTTTGCATGCTGGGTGTAATGAACTGCTGTAAGAAATTTAGCGCATAGAACAATTGAACGGCAAAATCTGCGGCAGGTAGAACGTCAGGAAGCCCGAAGACTTTCGGTCTTAAAATCTGACATTGTGTCTTGTCCTTACTTATTAGATATAGCAACTGACGCCAGATTTAAACTTTCGCAGCTATTAAAGACACTTTGTTTCATAAGGCAGCATTTACGGCTGCACTTTTATTTAGCATATTTCTTTATTAACAGGGCTAGGAATTTTGGAAACTTGTGGTAAGGTTCTATGGGACCAAACTGCTGAGGTTATCGGTCCCTAGGCTTACACACCAGTCAAACTAACTAAAACTACCTAAAACTAACTTACGCTAAGGACAACACACACACACACCCATCCCCGACGGAGGGCTCGAACCTCCGACGGGGGGTAGCCGCGCGAACCGTGGAAGGCGCCTCAGATCGCGCGGCTACCACATGCGGCAGGGCTAGGTTCTATACGGTTTTGCAAAACATAAATTATCCTTAATTTCTTTGCCGAAACATGTTTTAAAAAATCCGTGCCATCTTTTCTGGATAGTAACTTTTATTACATATCTGAAAATATTAATATTTGCACAAAAACAACGAAAGTTGAAAAAATTAGGTCTGTTAGTATTGTGAGGATTGCTTGTCTTGGAATTCCAAGTTCCTCTGGTTTTTAGTCTTCTCATTTGTTTTGGTTGCATAGCTTGTGAGCTGCAATAACATGGTGTTTTGCATTTGCTAAGCAAACATTTTATTCGGTATTTGTCCTATGTTATCTCGGTGCACACAGTTCTCACATTAACGCAGAAACACCAAAACACTGCATATGTCATTCATTAACGACACTCATATTTGAACTGAACTAGCTATGTACTAGTACATCAAACACCTGTGCCAGCAACCGATATTCATAGGTTTTTCTTCAGACGGGTCTGCTATAGAGCTTCACGAAATAATTGGTGATCACCGGGTTACTTTAAACATTATTACTTTAATAATATTCATTACACTACAGATTCAACTCTTCTGAGCGGTTTTAAGTGATATTTTTTCATATCCTCATATCGTCGATTATTTTATCCGAATCTACCCATTTACTTCATTTCAGTGAATTTCATTATACACTGTCCTGACCACCTGTCGAAAGTCTGAAAACAAGCTTGTGCGATTCGGACCGCAATGAGACGTGAAGGAACAGAGTGAATGAGGTTCTGGAAGATACCGACAGGGATATTGATGCCAACTTCTTTACCGGTGTCTGCTGCGCCAGGTTCCTCGGCTGAGGATCGAAGGCGACAACGGCCCGATCGAGGTGGTCCCGCAGATGCTGGGTAGATTTAAATCCGGGATTTGGTGGCCAGGGCAGTACGACAAACTCACCCTGCATCTCTTCCAATCACGCACGTACACTGCGGGCAGTGACACATTTCATTGTCCTGCTGGTGTATGCCATCGTGCTTAGTAAAAACGAACTGGATGTAGGGATGGACGTGGTCTACAAGTATACGTCCTCCAGAATGCCAAGAAAACATTCCCCCGACCATAACGCTCCCACCTCCGTTCGCTTTGATGACGCGCCTGGATAACCTTGCGTGTGTAATGGCTCAAATGGCTCTGAGCCCTATGGGACTTAACATCTGAGATCATCAGTCCCCTAGAACTTAGAACTACTTAAAGCCAACCAACCTAAGGACACATCTGAGATCATCAGTCCCCTAGAACTTAGAACTACTTAAAGCCAACCAACCTAAGGACATCACACACATCCATGGCCGAGGCAGGGTTCGAGCCTGCGACCGTAGCGGTCACGCGGTTCCACATTGTAGCGCCTAGAACCGCTCAGCCACACCGGCTGGCTTGCGTGTGTAAAATGCCGCTTTTGCGACGGGGAAGTGCACCGGTCTCGGATCGAATCCGCCCAGCGCAACGACAAAGGGCGGAGTGACGGTCACCCTGTATGTGGTTTTTTTTTTAATCTTTATCCCAATGACAACAATAATAGTCATACAAATTAACCCACCACCTTAGTGATTAGTGGGTCCTGAAGTTAATACAATATTGTTTGTTATCAGCAGCTATTACAGTTATTATAATGTTACAATCAATTTGTGACCTACAGACAGTATGACACAGTTCATCTTAATAGGCAGATTACGATTGTTAATCTATACACTACTACCTAGTTGTTAGTTTTCCTACCTACTTGTTAATTCCTAACTGCCTGCAGCGTTACAGGTGTGTCAGCCTAGATATAAACCTACTTCAAGGCCTTGCTCATCGAACTAATCCCGATGAGCGTGCCCCTGACACTGGGCAGGCCAAAATTGTTTGTCGCTGCAGATTCCTAAGTTAGTATCTACTTCTAATGCTACTAACTACTAACTAACCTACGTCAAATCCGGTGCTGTCTAAGTCGAGAATAGGTGTGCCCCAGTCCCCGTACCCCTGCACGTGGCGGATTCCAACTAAAAGTCGACCTGTCCACGCACAGGCGGTACAGGATTAGGGTACTAGGACACGTTCAGTGGTTGGTTCTAGTCGCGAAAGTGCCTCAGGTATGCAGTCAGAACTTTTCGTGTTACCTCGTTTGCCAAGTTGTTCAGAGTTTCGAAAGTCTCTTCGTGTCTTAATAAGTCGTATGTGTTGTTGTTTGGAAGTTGTTGTCTTAATGTAGCTGCTACATCATCGAAAAGGAGCACTCGTAAACCATAATGTCGGGAGTACCCTCCAAAGCGCCACAGTCACACTCAGGTGTAGCCCTTTTCCCAAACCGACATATGTCGGGTAGGGCCCATGACCAGTGAGAAAATGTATTAGACCCTAGGATGGTTCCAAATACCTCATGCCTAACGTTTCTTTAACATTTGGCAAGAATGAATCTGGCAAAAGAACCTTCGGATTCTTGCCAAATGTTAAGAATGCATGCATGTGGGTTTTAGGCCGTTTACCAAATCCGACGTGGTGAATACCGGGCTGGCACTCAGGTCCAGTCTCACGACTAGCAAACATTTAGAAACCTTTCGCACTCTTTCCCACGGATAACACCAGCGACAGACACTTGGGGTATACACATGCAATCCCGAGAGGCGGGAGGGGGCGGATGGCGACACGAAGGGCTGCAGCCCACGCATGCAAAATCCATAGTAATCATACCGATCCTGGGTGGTTGCAGGGCAAAGGCAAAAGAAGAATTTTGATGAAACGAGACTAGTCGACGAGCCCATTCTGGTAAATACCGGCCAGATACGCTGGCGAGCGGCAGACGAAGCGCGTCAAGGAGGATAATTGCTAGCGCGTTGTCGGCTGGCGCAGTACGGAGTGGCGGCGCGGTTATTTGCGACCGGGGCGTGGGCCGCGGACTTGTCGCGGCGCCCGCTACACGCTCTGCGAAATAAGAGAGCGGGGCCCGGGGCTGGGCGGAGATGCCGGCCGCTGCGTCCTCGGAGGCCGCTCGCGCCGCTTCCCACTCGGCTGGAGCTCTTTTTGCTCGCGGCGCTGTTGCGAGCAGAGTGCGGCCGCGTGTCCGCGCGTGCCGCTCTAACGCAAGCTAATCATCTCCGCAGCGTGTAGTCGCCGTAGAGCCGCACGTCGTCGTATTTCCCTCCCGCTTCCGCATTACCATAAGTGTACCTTGAACTGCCCCACTCGCCACGCGTGTCGCGAATGTCAGTGGTAAAAGGCGTAATTGTAAACACTTGACGAGAGCTCTTTCTGCTTTGGTTCTTTTTATTATTCACGAGACGGCAATATCCTGACACTAAGCAGCAACAACACGACACATCAAGCGCTGCGTTCTCAGCAAATCCTCTTAAACGACAACCGTTTATAGCGAGTGTCACAGCGTATTTTGAAAATATAATGTAATTGGATAGATAGAGAATCCACTCACCAAGCAGCAGCTGGAGAGAACATATAACAACGCTAAAGAAATGTGTAAGCTTTAGGAGCCACTGGCTCCTTCTTCTGGCAGAATGGTTGAAGCGGAGAGAAGAGGCATAACGGAAACTGACTGGTGAGTTTTAGGAAATGGGGAGAGTTTGGAAAAGTCCGCGAGAACGTCAGTGAGATCCTTTCGAAACTTAAAAAATATAGCCTCCTCCGTTATACTGTAGAATGAACTCTGTGTATTTTCAGCGCTCCACGTTCGTTGTTATTCTAGACTGTGATTGTATTCTGTTGTAACGCCGCAGGATGGAGATGGTAAATATTACATCAAACCACAACTGCTTCCCGTAAATCAGCGTTCGGATCATCGTATAATATCATTTCAGATCGCTACAGTGTCCCTCTTTTGTACCATGAACAATGTTCTTTGACTGCGCGTTCATCACATTAAAAAGTTCGAGTAGACTGAGTCCCTCTCGGCCCAAACGCTTTGCTGGATGGGACTCTTACTCGCGGGTAAATGTCCAGATGGTTCCTTTGAAAGGTGAAAGGGCCCCATCGCTCCCCCTGAAATACTTTAATTTTTGGCTGGGACAACGTCCTCAAAGGAATAAGATGTTCTGGAGATAAGTTCTAATCCCCGGTTTCGGCTAAGGATTTTGGGAGGTTTTTCTTGGTTGTAAGACGAAACTGGAAAGCCCCTCTCAATTATTACGAATTGGGACCCAACTGCACCACAGTCAGCCTGTCTGGTACTCGACTGAATAGAACCGCGACTCTTTGGATCTCCTTAGAGTGGAGAACAAACAAAATAAAAAATAAAATCCCTCCCCGTTCTGAGCTTACGCTCCGTCTCTAATGATCTCGTAGACGACGGCACGTTCAACTGTAATCTTCCTTACTTTAGTATGAGCGTAGCTTCACTGAACGCACTTCAGAAGGAAGCAGCTGCTACGTAGCTCGAGTAGTATCTCGTTCTTTTATGCACAGACACAATTCACAAAACTGAAAATTGTATGGAAAGATTGACGAGTCCATTTCCCCACAATGTATGTAAAAGACTCGAGACGGCACAAAAATCGGGGTACAGACGTCCATCAGAGCAGACCTCATTGTTTTATTAAGTTTTCTACACTTTCTCGATTTCTCGGTAAATAATTGAAGAAGGTGGTGTACTGGTTAAGAGACAACACTCGTATTCGATATGCGCGGAGTTAAGATCACCATGTGGTCACCCAGAGTTGGCCACCCAAGTTAATGGCTCTGAGCACTATGGGACTCAACTGCTGTGGTCGTCAGTCCCCTAGAACTCAGAACTACTCAAACCTAACTAACCTAAGGACATCACACACATCCATGCCCGAGGCAGGATTCGAACCTGCGACCGTAGCGGTCGCGCGGATCCACCCAAGTTACTTCTGGTGAATGTCAGCACGGTTCAGATGCAAAAACCACATGTCTGCCCATTTGTAATACGTCTATGTGCTGAGTTTCTAAAGGTAGTTCGTTATCCCGAACTCGCATGCCAGACGAAGTCCACGTTTCAACACGCCCACAACTTACAGTCAGCTGGCTTCACACTGTCGTTTGAAAAAAGCAAGGCTGGTTAAATCGCTGAAGAGTCAAGAGGGTGTGTTTAGAAAAACTGAGCTGGGTGCCGCGTAGCCAGTCGGGAGAGACACAGGAATCGTCACCGCTAGGAGTACACGGTCGGGCGCAGCTGTGTCAGCAGTCAGGTGCTCCAGCGGCGAGGCCCAGATTGCACTCGACGCCCCGAGACCCCAGTGCGCCCAATTTGCATTGCGCCGTAACAAGCGAAACGGGCCGTGTTTATCTCTTGACACGTTCAAAAGGTCTGTCCACAAGCTAACACGCGCCTAATCAGGGATAACTGTTTGCGAATTCCCCCGCAACCTCTTTAACCTTCCAATTAAGCACTGTTTGTCGTTAAACACGTCTCGCATGGCGCCGCACCGACCGGGTGCTTTCCGCCTAGCCTTGTCTCGGCCAGCTACTGCAGTTCGCCTTTTCACCGCGACGCGGTAGCACAGTTTTCCTCCTGCGCTTCTGTTCGCGAACGGCTCTGCGACTGGTCTCATTATTGGGCTTAGTGAAGTATTCTCAGTCATCTATTTCCTGCTGATAAGTTTAGAGAATGACGCACAGGTTGCTTGACTTTATTTCTTTGTATTATTTCGACGACGATAAAATACACTGAAGTATTTGCAACATTGTGACGTTACGATGTCTTCACTTCGCAAAGTGTACGACATCCTAGTACATCCTGAACTGCATAGATAAACTCATTCTATTAATACAGTGTCCTGATACATATGCCACAGACATAGATTTTAGTCGTAAGTTTAGAATTAATGTCCCCTTAACGTCATTGAAAAGGTAACGGCCTTAACGCAGTGGAAATACCGGTTCCCGTGACATCACCGAAGTTAAGCGCTGTCAGGCGCGGTCGGCACTTGGTTGGGTGACCATCCCGGCCGCCATGCCCTGTTGCCATTTTTCGGGATGAACTCAGCCTCATGATGCCAATTGAGGAGCTACTCGACCGAATAGTAGCGGCTTCGGTCAAGAATACCACCATAACGACCGGGACAGCGGTGTGCTGACCACACGCCCCTCCTATCCGCATCCTCCACTGAGGATGACACGGCGATCGGATGGTCCCGGTAGGCCACTCGTGGCCTGAAGACGGAGTGCTTTTTTTTAAGGTCATTAAAAACGCAAAGCGTTAGTCGCCCACTGAAAGGCCAGTAAATGAAGTCCTACTCTCTTCCAGAACAACAGAATTTTTTCTCTGATTTATTAGTCACCAACCGTTGGATGGTGTACCAACCGCGTGTCCAGTTTAACCCTGAAAAGAAAATTTTTGCGCTAGTTTACTGGGAATTCATGAAGGGAGGTGAAGTGGCGCAGCGGTTAACACATTGACCTGGTATCCGCGGAGATAGTGGGGTCAGATCCTCAGTGATATGCCTGAATCTCTTTAGGCAATGTGAGGATGATTTCTTGAATTAATTGTGGACACGTCTTTTCTCCATCATTTTCCAGCGAAGTGAAAAACGCATCTCCAATGACCTCGCCGTCAACGGGACGATAAACATACCCTCTTCTTGCAGAATTCTTGAGAGACGCTCTATTGAGAATGGTGCTGGCAGGTCTTTTTCGTCGCATTGAGAAGCTACGTAAGGTATGTTCAGCTTAATGTAAAACGCACTTTTTCTGGTATCATTATAACAGTTTCTGCTACTACTGGGAAAAAAACAACGTTAAATTACTCTTCTGGTCGAAAAACTAACATTACGGAGTAACAGTTACACTGAAAGACGAAATTAGCAACGTACAAAACGAGATGCGCTGAATGATCTCCACGACGTTGGGAAGCTGCAGAGTTCATGTCTCCATCCGGTGATATATATTCATGTTTTCTGTGACTTTCGAAGACTTTACGTCGGTATACGGCCACATCCTTCCCCCACACTGCGGCACCTCCTCCACCCTTACACTAAAACAGGTTTTCCCGAATGGGTAAACGCTCCGCGAAAAGCTGTTAATAAATGGTGGTTTCTCCGACGGATTGATGATAATAATGTTCTTTTTTTCTAATCTGTAATGATTTCTGTGTTATTAATTATGATTTAAAATTGAAGTAATCGCTGAATTAAAAACGCTTCTTTTTTTAAAATTTTGTTAACCTTCAAAATAATTATGGTAATCCATGAAAGTACCAGTATTCTTAAACTGTTCTGTCTGGGGAAAGGTTACGAGATGCCTGCCCTAAAGGAGTAGTGCTCCTATGGTCGACTTCGGTTTATTGGGAGATCTTAGGAAAGTGTGGTTCTTCGGTAAAGGAGGCCGCATATAGAACACTAGTGCGACCCATTTTTGAGTTCTGCTCGAGTGTTTGGGATCACCAACACGTCGGCAGGTCGGCTCAAAGAGACAGCAATTCAGAGGCGGTCTGCTAGATTTGTTAGCGTCAAGGTCTGTCGACTAACAAGAATTACGGCGATGCTTCAGGGACTTTAAAGGAAATCCATGGAGGGAGGGCGACGTTCTTTTCGAGGAACACTACTGAGGAAATTTTGAAAACCAGTGTCTGAAGCTGACTGCAGAACGATCCTTCTACCGCCAATATACATTTGCGTAAGGATATGAAAAATTAGGGCTCTTACGGAGGCATATAGAGAGTCGTGTTTCCCTTGCGCTATTTGGGTGTGGAACAGGTTCAAAAAAATGGCTCTGAGCACTATGGGACTTAACATCTATGGTCATCAGTGCCCTAGAACTTAGAACTACTTAAACCTAACTAACCTAAGGACAGCACACAACACCCAGCCATCATGAGGCAGAGAAAATCCCTGACCCCGCCGGGAATCGAACCCGGGAACCCGGGCGTGGGAAGCGAGAACGCTACCGCACGACCACGAGATGCGGGCGGTGTGGAACAGGAAGGGAAATGACCAGTAACGGTTCAACGTACCCTCCGTCACGCAGCATACTGCGGCTTACGGAGTACGCATGTAGATGTAGATACTTATTTCAACGTCGCGGAGACGTCAAGTTCTAAGCATTAAAGTACCCTCGATCCGGTCTCGATTAGTAGCCCCTTCGTACACAAGTAATGTGACTTCGTCTTTGCGGGGCAGACCGGAAAGTGACTGCCGCGGTCGGCGGTAGGTGTACAGTGATGGTGGTCTGGGCGTGGACCCGGCTGGCAAGAGAGCATCGCGACCCCTGGTGGCCGCCCCGGGAGACGCAGTCGCTTTGTGTGCGTGCAGCGTGCAGTGCGCGGTGTGCACAGCGGTGCGTGAGACGCGCTCACCGCCGCCCCTGCGGTCTGCTTCCCCAGGGACGCATGCCGGGCCCTTCCAAAGAGGCCGCGCCATGTGTGCCCGCTATTCCGCCGCAGTCTCGCCGAGGACCACTCAAACGTTTCTCTGCCAAACTCTGTAACGGCGAATCTTGCTCTGCCACCACAAGAGCTGCACGCAGTTACGAGAAAAGTGTGCCACACCATCACGGAAAATATATTCAAAGGCTCTTTCTCTCTTTTTTTTAAATAAATAATAAAAAACTGCGGAAAGACAAGCAGATGACGTGACAGTAAGAGAAACATAACAAAGAGATGTTACGGTAGGTCACGTTCAGAAAAAGCAATCATGCGTTGGAAACATAACAAAGTCGTTTTAGCTATTTAAAACGAAAACGAGGACACAAACGAAGAACAATCGAATACACCACATTTTGTAAGAGATAGGTTCGGGATCAGCATCTTATCGATATCAAGGTCATTTGGGAGTCGCAGTGGAGAAAGCATTTAAGCCAACCCCTGTAAATGTCTTGGGAAAGATGGAAGAGTTTCGACAAGCTGCGAACTGTGTCAAATATTCCTTTAATCTACGAGGAAAAATTCTAGTAGATGTTGATACAATCGAACATAAATTCTTGTTCATGTCGGTACGTCCCTAAATGAAAAGCAGCTTGTTTTTTGACATACGCGCTTCGCTTCTTTTATTTCCATTATTGGTAGATCGACGATATTAAGTATTATTGGGGAACTCCGGCAGTTAAGTTTGGCAACATTTCGTTGATAATCATATCCAACTGGGATTAACTGCAACGACCGTATGAGAAATACTAGCGAAAACGTCGAAGTAACTGTGTGTTTAAGCACTCGTATGGCCTATTTCTTTTGATTGTACAAAGACCCATAAATTTCGTATTTACAGGGAGAGAGTGAATTCAATTTCACACGAAGGCATACAGGTTTATAAAGAGCGATTTATTACCGTCTTACTTCTGCGACAACAACAAAAAGTACAATGTAGTAGGAAGATCATTCGGTCATTAACTAGAAGATTTGATTGCAGACACGGATGCGCCACACCAGCATCTCCGTAAGCAGCCGGCAATGTAGGCCGCAGTGCGTAACGCACACTGCGCCAGAGGTGTCCGCCCACGCACGCATTGCGAGAGGGAGGGAGGCATGGCAGCAGGTGCTGAAAGCGTCGGTAGGGCGACGCGATTCTGCGAGCGGCGCCGCGCCTCTTAAAATACAGGTTTAAGCACCTGCGTTTCGTTTTATGAATAGCCGGCCGGCGGAAATAAATTACCGACAAAACGGCCCCCTAATCGTGGATACTAAATTATTTGTAGTAGTACACGGCGTTTTCTCTTTTTGCTCCGTCGCTCTTTTCGCCTTTGAGAATGGTCAGGAAAGCTGCGGAAACACCGGCGGGGCACAGACCTCGGCCAGTATAATGCCAACCGAGCTTCCTCTTCTTTGTTGCTTTCGCTTTCTGGTGGTCGCGTGTTAACTTGGCGAGTGAAAGGAGGCCGAGAGCGTGGTGACACCCAGAGCAAAATCACGTCGATTGCAGAGCGATTTGATTAAGGAAATTACGAATCCTCTTTGCCATGCAAACGAATTGTGTGTTTTATGGTTTTGTGAGACTTTTAGAGCAAGCAGACTGAACTACATAGTTTGTCGAGGTAAACAAATTGTCAGAGGGGTTGAGAGTAAATTTTTATTGTCAACAAAGTCTTGTATCTAGGTTCTTTTCCACATACCGATACGCCTGCGCCTGCAGAAATCTCTAACGTGTATTTCCTTCTAGCATTTTTCACACTTTTGGATAAGTGACAACGAATCCAATTTTTTTTTCCACGAATTCTAACTACAGGCTCCGTCGAATAAACCGCGCGTTTTTGCATTCGGTAGCACGAGCGAGCGAGCGACTGGTTACAGGTGACTGAACTGGCCATTAAAGTTGGAAGTTTAGTTGGTACGATACTGTCAAACATGAAAAGGAAGGAAGGTCATTAGAGACGGAGCAAAAACTCGGATTGTGTCAAGGATGAGGAAGGTAATCGGCCTTGCCCACCCAAAAGAACCAGCCCGGAATTCTCCTTGAACGATTTAGTGAAATCACGGGAAACTTGAATCTGGATGGCTGTACGCGAGTTTGAACCGTCGTCCTCCCGAATGTGAGTTCAGTGCCGTCGCCGAGAGTGAAGCATTGTACTTTAGCTCTCTGGCAATGTTTCGTAAGCAGTGACAAGATGCTACAACTGCGTGCACAGTTCGTAATTCAATGGCTGTCTTGCAGAATCAGTTTGGAGGCCATATTACCTCCAGATATAGCAATCTTCACTGACCTACACCCTTTCCTGACCTAAGCTTACATGACTTATTTTTGTGCGTATGTCTCAAGTCCCGTGTACATGTGAACTAGTCACATCGCCTTGAAGATCAGAAGATGATAATCGAGGAAGAAATCGTTCGTATTCCGCGCCCTATGCCAAACTGATACTTCTTTGAGTTTTCAAGATCGGCTAAAATCAAGCTTAACCGTAAATAGCCAACTTCTGAGCAATGTGATTTCCAAAACATAAATGAAACAATGAACGTCCCAACAAAATATCTCTTGTCGTAAATAAAATATTTTTAAGAAAGTAGTAAGTATAGCTTATTTGAAAACCATACAATTCCTGTGACTGACCAATACCAAATTTTCTGTTTGATATTGATTGTGAAGTCTTGGTAGCACGTAACAGCTCTATACGCTATCTTCGGGTCACACTGAAAGTCAGAGAGCAACTAAACGGAGCCAGCTCGATAGATGAAGGACGTCACACAGTTTAATTACCGAAAGTTCTCTACCGTTCATCTTTCTAATTTTCATCAGGCTCACAGGCACGTAGTTGTTCGTCCACTTTCTCGGTTACTAATCGCAAAGCACAAGACGCGATTACATATATGGGTATTCGAACAACCATACTTCGCAAATTGCTCGAGAAACAAAGCTATCTTCAGTAACGCTGTCGTCTTTCGCAATCAATCTTCATGGCAGATGAAAACTGTGTGACGCACCAGAACTCGAACCCGGTTAAAGTTCCGGTCTGACGCACAGTTTTGATGTGCCAGGAAGTTTCAAAGCAGTGTACACGACGCTGCACCGAGAAATACTCATTCGGAATTTTTCGTGTAACTTGTAACCTCAAATGAATGTTAGGCAATTTTTTTTTTTTTTTTTTTCACAATGGATTAGAAGAGAAGGATCATGCCATAGAGCAACACATACTCCATTTTCAATCATTTGCTGCTCTGATGCTGAGATACTGATATCAGGATATCTACGTTTGAAAATCTAACAACACGAAATTTCCACCGTATATTTATTGTCTTCACAAAGATTCTGAACGATCACCGATTAATCTTGAATCACCAACGACGTGGTCATGGAGATGGCCTTCGGGTTGACAAGGTAATGCTGTCAATGAGTCACTGGTTGGCTCTTTTCAACAACAGGGGCTCGGTTGAATGCTGAAAACCTCCGCGTCTAGTTTCTGCAAGTTTTTCTTTTCTTTGGTGCGATATAAATGTAAATACATCTGTGTGATTGAATGGGATATTAAGTGGAATATCCCCATTTGACTACTACTTATAAACGGAGAAGGCAGGCATCTTAAAAATTCGACCGAGCGGGGTGGCGCAGTGGTTAGACACTGGACTCGCATTCGGGAGGACGACGGTTCAATCCCGCGTCCGGCCATCCTGATTTAGGTTTTCCGTGATTTCCCTAAATCACTCCAGGCAAATGCCGGGATGGTTCCTCTGAAAGGGCACGGCCGACTTCCTTCCCAATCCTTCCCTAATCCGATGAGACCGATGACCACGCTGTCTGGTCTCCTTCCCCAAACCAACCAACCAACCAATCTTAAAAATTCTACTGTATATTTCAAAATATAATGTTAATGGTTACATTGGATTTGTATAGCTACAAAAATGGTTCAAATGGCTCTGAGCACTATGGGACTTAACTTCTGAGGTCATCAGTCCCCTAGAACTTAGAACTACTTAAACCTAACTAACGCCGCGCGGGATTAGCCGAGCGGTCATGGGCGCTGCAGTCATGAACTGTGCGGCTGGTCCCGACGGAGGTTCGAGTCCTCCCTCGGGCATGGATGTGTGTGCTTGTCCTTAGGATAATTTAGGTTAAGTAGTGTGCAAGCTTAGGGACTGATGACCTTAGCAGTTAAGTCCCATAAGAGTTCACACACATTTGAACACATTTTGAACCCAACTAACCTAAGGACATCACACACATCCATACCCGAGGTAGGATTCGAAACTGCGACCGTAGCGGTCGCGCGGATCCAGACTGAAGCGCCTAGAACCGCTCGGCCACTCCGGCCGGCTTGCGTGTGTAAAATGCCACTTTTGCGACGAGGAAAAACGAAACATTGGTAACTTTTATTTGTTAATGGTGTCAATTTGAGAAGTATTTTATAAAGTGACTACATGTGCTAGAGGTAGCATCTGGATCTATTACGATCATTCGTAAAGTGAGAAACATCCACTGAATTCGAGTATGTCTATTTCAAAGTAGACAGCGCCAATTACGAATTACAGTGAGTCATTGAAGTCCTGACATATCGTAGTCCTACTAATGCTGGCAGCCCGCGAACATCATCGTGTCAAAACATCTATGACAGAAACGGTGTCGATATGGTCATCTGGCCGAACATAAAAGCGGCAATAAAGAACTGTTCAGGCTAATTTTCGTTGAGCAAACAGCAGCTTTTATGCTCCTGCGAGAGGTCAGTTTCAACGCACGACGCAACTCAGCTGGCCGTCTCCACCTCGCACGCCGCTTCGCCTCTCTTGGCGCAGCTCCTCGTCCACACACGACAAATGCAACTGATTTCACAGAGTGACAAACAACTTTCGCAACGGATCCGTGAAGCAGAGGGACGGAAATGTAAATGGAGTTAGTCTTGCTCTCAGCGGTACGGAACGGGACACCTTATCGGCAGAAGTGGTGTGTGTGTGTGTGTGTGTGTGTGTGTGTGTGTGGTGCGCTCGCGACGGGCAAGCAGGCTACGAGGGCGACGCCGTGGGTGGTCCGCGAGTGCCAGGGGAGTGGCCCTTGGCCGCTGCCGTGGGATTACCGTCACAAGAATGCGACGAGCCGCGGCTTAGGGACCCTCACCGCCTCAAAGGTGCACCCGTCCACCGCGGGGGTGGAGGTGTACGACGAGGCAGTAATCGGTTCACCGTCGCGCTGTGAAAACTACCGGCGGGCTCAAAGGGTTAGCCGTGACGCATAACCTTCTGCCGACGAATGTCACCGTAAAAGTGACAGGCGGCGTTTTAAGCCAGCTGAGTCCTCCGGTTAAGAAGCTAGTCATACAATCTGTTCCGCTTCCTTTACAGACGCAACCGAAACACATCAAGGACGCCGCCTAGATTGTCTCTTTTAATTCCCCGACAAGCATGGAAAACATAGCGACTCACCAAAAGATTAGCTTCATTTTTCTTCATCCATACAAACCCCTTCTCAAATATCGTTTGTGCAATGTTTATCCTCCTTGGTGGCTTCAATTTTTGTTTGTAACCTTGAAACTATAACAGTTAAATTTTCCACATATGGAATATAAAAATTTGTGGAAATTAGAAATGATTCGTACATATTTTCCAGTATCTTTATTAGCCATCTGCCATCGACTGAAGATTAAAAGCTTCCTTCAGCGTTCTCCGTGGATTAGAGACGTCACCTATATGCATCCATATTGCTCTGGAACGCTTCTTACTATTCCGTCCCTCAATTGATGAAAACGGAACACGTATAGGATCACATGTAAAGACTGGTAGCGGTAATTTTAAAAACCATTACATATTTCTTGAGACAGTCATGATCGAAAAATAGTCAAATTGGCTTCAATTTCACGTATAAGATCACTTTGTTGTCCGTCTATCTATCTGCCCCACTGTTAAAAACCCTTTTTCTCAGGAACGGGAAGATGTATCAAGTTGAAATTTATGTCACGTACTGAGGTCTACTGTCCCTTGGCGGTGTAATAAATGTAAACTTCTAAGTCAATGCAGTCAAAAGAAACCGTAATTTTGTCACATATTTTGATACTCCCAAACATACTCATCAAAACCTATAGGGTAATTCCCGTTGACCTAGAATCAGGAAACTTGGCAACAAGCAAGGTTTCACAGTACAAGTAAAGCGGAAAAAACCGAAAATTGTTAATTTGTAATTAAATTTTACATGCTCGAAAGTCTTGGAATTCCCAGGACCTGTATCTTGGCACTATCGATATCGATAGCAGGCAAAAATCATCGTCATTCTCTATTTCAGCATTGGATGAACTGTGTATCAACATAGACTAATTACTTACGTTCGCTACACTCGGTGTGCAAGTACTACTCGCTCTGATTCACCCATATCCCACTAGAATATCGTCTTCTATTTTCTTATATTGTGCATTCCAGAAAGGAACTTCCTTTGTCCATCTACCACCCATTAGTGTGACTATGTATCACATGAACCACCATTTAATGTCATTAAAATCATAATTACGTCTTCCACTGCAGTCTGTTCCTTAGATCGCTTCTAATTTTTCTGTGTGTCCTATTGATTATCAACAGTGCTCTTGCAGTGGCTCTCTGAGGAATTCTCAGTGGTCAGAGTGGCTTTTACACTGAAAGTTCGTGTCCCACTGCCATGAAACTGACGATATGCAATGATTGTAAAGTTCCATTTCGCATTTAACGCACGCTTCATTCTGAAAACTCTATTTAGATTAAGACACAAAGGAATTACAGACGTTGGCTGCGAGTGGGCATTGATTTAAATCAGTGGGAGAAGTTGAAAATTTGTGCCGGACTAGGATTCGAACCCGGGTCTTAAATCAATGCGCACTCACATCCGATGTCTGTAGCTCCTTTGTGTCATTATTTATAGCGGCTACTGGATCAAAATTGTGCCTGTTCCGAAAGAACAGACACCACATATATCTATATAGGTTACCAAAAGCGATCCAGGCCTCTGTATTCAGGTTTATTTCTTTTGCAGTCCTACCAGACGTTGACTTCTGCTGTCCTACAAATTAAAACTCATCTACTGGTTTTATGACTTCAATGTCATTTTGTACTTCTTTTCGATACGTTAATTATACATTGTTTTGATCTTATTAAAATGAACTTTCGAACTATTTGGTTCGTTTTGTTCTTGAACCAGCAATGGAACATTATCTGCGCTAGAAGATGGTGACCAAGTTGTTAAAAAAAATTGCGTATGTTCTGCACGCACAGTTAATGGTACATCGTTCAGCGAGACACCGCATTCGTCTTAATTTATTAATCATAAACTTTTTTCCTTCTACTTGAATTTATCTGAAGAACTACTGAAGAAAAAATATAAGGTTGTTACTGGTTCTGCACGTTTAGCAATGAATACTTGTTTGGGAGAATTTGTCCTTGCAGAAATTCATTTGTGTTATTTGCCAAATATGTGACAAACTTTGGTTCGTAAAAGTGTAGAAAAAGTGACTCTGGACACACAATAAACGATCGTTTACAGTTTCAGCGATGTAGTTCATTTCCTCATTGAAATTATTTATTCACACATCTAATATGTTTTAGAGAAGTCTAATCGAAGTTAATTGATTACAGCTCACATATTCAAAAGGACTAATTGACGCCTAAAATTCTCCCCTTCGCCACACGCGTTTCTTGTCTTTCAAGTCAATATGAAAGTAAGTATTAATAACGTATATCTATAAAGCTACCAGCATCGACATCAAACTATTCACTCTCAGTTCAGCTTATCTGACTCCTAAGACATTTTATAGAATTCTTTATCTTAAAAATGTACCACTGCAAATCAGAAATGCCCACATGAATAGAATTATAAGTGTGATTCTCGATCACAGACAATCTAAATCATTGCACAAATGAAGCGAACGTACTGCAGAAGTTCTGTGAACACATCAAGTTTTATAGTTGGTCAGCTGCCACGTATTTCACTGAATTTGAGAATTTGAATCCTGAACGACAATTCATCCCGAGTATTTGGCACTGTACGGTTAGGAATGTTACTTTGCATTTAATTGCTAAAATGAAACTCATGCTGTTGGAATTCAAACTGATCGTAGAAGAAAGAGAGAAGAGATGGTGGAGAAGACAGAGTCCATATCTGAACACAAGGAACAAATGACTTCCATTCGTTACGTGCTTGGTCGAGCGTGAAGCACTGTAGAACGGTTGGCACCATGATTTGCCTTTTCATGTACGTAGTGAAGTGAGCGGCACGAAGCGAAAATGAGCAAACGCCTTTCTGAGTGCAATAAATGGCGCGGGTAATAGAGGTTTTTATGTAGCAACATACTTTCACTCACTATTCGCTCTTATTTCTCAGATAATACACTATAACTTAATCGAAAAGCCAGAGAGAGAGAGAATACCTTACCCCACTCCCCCCGTGAACTGCTTGAAGTAATTACAAGACATAAAAATCGACCTCGACAGGCGAAACAACTGATTACTGTGTTGGAACAACGTCGTAGGAAACTCTGATAATGGTATAGCGTGCTGATGTTTCAACTCGTCCTCCTGCGTCCTTGGTAAACTTGTCACCTTGATATACACTAAAGAGGAACAAGGAACGCTTCGTGTTAAGTCCTTCCTAATGATGGTTCAGTGAGTTCAACAGGTGATGCCCTTTGCATGACAATTCCATCTGTCCTTTCCTCCTCCTGACGACGTTGTTACAAAGTGCTATTTTAATTTGGACAAAGGTATCTCACTTAGTACGGATTGGAAGGCCCAAACTGTTAGCAACTTTCAATCAGTTTGTCATGCAACGTTTAGGGACTACTATTTTTGAGTGCTTGTGATGTGACAGAAATATTCATGCAAGTAATTGAATGTATTACGTCCTGATCACAAATAGTTTCAATGGCCTAAATGGTTTATGGGATTGCCAGTGCCACAATCCAGTGACGAAAAATGTGCCACTGCTGAAGAAAATTTCAGTATTTTACGCACACCACCACACTCGATATCGCAAACCTTGTCCAATGCTTCATGAAAAACATTTATGCATATACTTTACTCGAGGTTCCTTGCGACACGGAACAGAGGCTACTGATACGTGACTGAGGATAAACTTTTCATGATGTTGTAACCTTTTACCATGATCCGTTTGAATCCAGGGAGGAGGAAAAACGCCAATGTTTCCAACACGCAGAGGGACATGCTGAACAGAAAATGAAAGTTGTAGGAAAGAAAATAAGTTCAGATATTTATACATGCGCCAGGCACATATAGACAGACGAATGGCACGACACGTGCCTCAGTGCGAAATACTTACTGCAAATTGAATGTGTCGATCACAATTAACCTCGCGTCGGAAAATAGTGGTCCATAAATATCTTAAGGAACTGATAAATCAAAACCAATGACGGACGCTGTCTTTCTCCTGGGTGAGAGTACAAGATAGGCAAATACCACTTTTGTAGTTGTGTGTGATGTGCTTGACGGCACATGAAAATAATCTGCATCGCGTTAGAGTTGCTCCGTAACCATCTGACGCACTCGAGTCTGGGTTTGTTGCATTTTATTTGATTACGATGGCGATATCATTTCGTACACCATGAATGAATAGTTTCCTGATAAGAGTAATACGATACCAATAGGTAATACGTGACATGGAGTAGAATTTGAACTAAGGCTGCAGATTAAAACACAATTGTTATCATTAAATTTAAACAGAATAGTACGTCGCACGCAAATTAGAGAGCAGGAGGAGGAGAGCATCACAAGTGAACCGTATCATACATATCTTCAGGCTTGATCTGTTGGGTTTGAGGATGAATACGAAACAAATTAGCTACCGAGTCCGTACTCGACACATTGTCGTGCTGATGGACTGTTATAAACAGCAGTACTTGACATAACTAAGTAACTTTATTTCGATAGCAACGACCCCGTTACTGTAACGGCACTACATATAAAACATAAGTTTTTCACATTACATTCATTAAAATCGAGAGAAATTGCTGATTAAATAGCGATGGGAATACAGACAGTGGCTCCCGTCATTGAGTTAACTCTTGTTGCTGAAACTACGTGTGGAGTATCCATCTACCCGCACTTTGGATACTGGGAGTACAGTACACATTCGGAAAGTCTGGAAGACACGAAACTTCACAAGATGATATACGCACCTGACAGTAGAACGTTGTATTGTATTTAGCATGTTGCTGAGAACATTTCTGACCAATAGTATAACACTTACGAGAAGAGTTTTAAGCCTCCCCGCATTAATGGTTCTTCAAGAGCAGCGCTGACATTTGGATGATGGTGCTAGCGTGTTCCCTCCTAATAGGCGCGTGCACACATTGATCGGCGAAGACGATAAAGCATTGGCGCTGGCCGGCCGAACGTTGGCATTTCACGTCAGGGATAGCGCGAGCAGTACCTTCAATTGTTAAGCGGGCCAAGCGCAGAAAATTACGCTCATTGAGACGCCTTCCCGCGGTCAGCAGACACTGTGCACCGAAGGGGTTTCCTAGCTCGCTTCATAAAGTTCGGCATTGCCTTTTCTTGAACATGTCACGCATAATTTTTGTTATTTCACGGACAAACACCAAACGGATGCGTATTACGGGCTTCCTTCAGTTCTACGTAGCTCCACATAAGAGACTCTAACGTAAGGAATTGGCCCCAATAGCGCATATTATTAGGATGAAGCAACTCCTACCCCAGAAAGCTACATTGAAGTCCTCCAAATTCAAAAATTCAGTCTCTCTCTTACTATCCTAATTCTGAAACGTCATATTTTCATTAAGATGACAACAGCATTAGTGCCTGAGTTAGAGGAATTAAAATAAACTGTAGCGTCTTATTACAAGCTTTACACGAAGCGACTGAATGATATTGTGTCAAACTGTCACGTTGCCTTACATATTTGAATGTAAGCTATAAGAAATACTAAATGTAGTAACTTGACATTTTGTGTAATACGCAACAAGCTATTTTGTTCCCTGATGCCTTTTAAGTATCAGCTCCACATAAAGCAACCAACAAGAAACTCTCGATTTACCTGTTTTTCGATTTAGTCTTCGCAAAAATGTTCATGAATTCTGTTTATAAGATTGGCGCAGTATCAGCCACTTTGTTAACAAGTCCGGTTCATGCATGCAGACAACGCCGTGACCGTCGGCGTAGTTACTAACTTAAACGACAATTCGCACCAGCAAGAGAACAGTTTCGGCTTTCTCCATTGTGAGCCAAGCCTCAGCAATATTCAGTACTTTAATGACATTAACAGGAAAGGAACTATCTGCACATTTGAGTATCTATAGAACATGCGATACACTATAACGAAAGAGGACGTGTAGCAACTATTTTTTTTTAAAGATCATAAGATGACAGTCTTAACTGTTAAAACCAGTCGTTAGGACTAAATAGAATTGAATGCAATCTACACTAATACATTTCCTTCAAAGTAATTACAAATCGCTCCTTCTTAGTTCAGCGTATGAGAAATTTCCGTCTTACCTTATACTGAGTATTTGCAGTTAATGTAAAATTTGATATCTCGGAAGCAGACTGAAGCAAAGCACGATTGACGAGAAAATCACATTTCCCCGTTGCTGAAGAGAAGAATAACAGTTAAGATCCATTCACGGTACAATTAAATACGCGAGAAAAACTATATTCGCGCGTGTATTTACCGTATTATCGTACGTCAAAAGCGTACCACACCTCGATTCTCGCATAAAATTAGCAGTGTAGTTTAAACCCAAGACAGTCGATAACAGGGCTCTTCTTGCTAAAACTGTGATCCATTTTCATAACTTTGACAGGTGATTTGACGTGTGACTAAAAACATTACAAAACAAAGAAGTGTCGAAGCTTTCGTCTGATGTAATGAATGATGAGAAATACGACAGAGATGTTAAAGAACGATAGCTGCTTTCACAGCTGTTGAAGTAAGGCCTTCATGAGTAAAACTGCACGACACCAAATAAAGGAGGGTTTAGTGTATTGTACTATATATGGATCTGTAAGAACTAAAGGTCTAAAATGAGTTATCGTGTCATGTAGAAATATAAATAAATCATAAAGCACCTTTGTACAATATAAAATAAGTACGTTCTGACGCCTAAGTTGTTCTACACTCCGTAGCGTATGCAGATTTAGACGAAGCATGGACGACGATAGAGAAGGCGAATTTAAGAGAATCGCTACGCATTTGCGCTCTAAATTCTTTTCGCATCCTTACATTACTTTTTATGTAGGACAGACGACATTTTATACTGTCTCGATAATGACTGATTTGCTTAGTCATGTACGAATAACACAACACTCCGCGTGGCTTATAGGATCAACTGCGTATTTACATGAAATATCGTCTACGCAGCCTAAATTATTGTGTGTCTTTATTTTCAACTTGCTTGGTGAAAGCCGGTGTTATTCGATCCAGTACGATCTCTTTGCTGTGCTCATCTTCTGGGGAAGCTTTTGTCCCCCCCCCCTTTTTTTTTTTGCTACATTCTGGTTGCCACTAGCATATTACGACACGTGAAAGAGAACGCAACCCATCTGATGATGAGGTCATCGTCGGAATGCTTCTGAAATGAACAGCCACGCTTTGCTTCAGTCTGCTTCCTCTTCATCAAATAAATTTTTTACTTTAACTGCAAATAATCAGTTTGAGCTAAATAGTCTAGCGGAATACAAGGAAAAGGTGAAATACACTCACGGATTGAGATGCACGTGATCTGTTCCATAGTTCATTTGTAGCTATTTATACAGGGTGTTTCAGAAGTGATGATAAATATTCAGGGATATCACAGGAATGATCACTGGAAACAAAAAAGTCAAATAAAAATGGGTACCACAACACATACCTTCAGAGCTACGAACAATACTTTATCTTCGATACTGTGAAACAAATCTCTTGTGATGCAAGCTCTTTGTTTTCCATATTTTGGGAAGTGGTAGTATGGACCAAAACAAGGAAAATCGTCCAGTGTACATGTGCACTATAACACATACCTTAAAGATTATGAGCACTTGTTCGTTAGAAGAGTTGTGTTTCAACGTAGGGAAGGTAAACAAGTGCTCATGGCTCTTAAGGTATGCGTTTTAGAGCCCATGTTTACTTGTCTTCTCCGCTACGGTCGCAGGTTCGAATACTGCCTCAGGCATGGATGTGTGTTATGTCCTTAGGTTAGTTAGGTTTAATTGTTCTCAGTTCTAAGGGACTGATGACCTCAGATGTTAAGTCCCATAGTGCTCAGAGCCATTTTTACTTGTCTTCTTTGTTCCGTCCTATCATATTGACAATCACTTCTGAAACACCCTGTATATGCTATGGATACAGTAGTCTCCCGATGGTTAGTTTCATGTTCCTAGCGGATCGGATAAGGGTGTCGATCGACGCTGTTTTGTCTGCACAAACAAAAATTCGCACACGAGTTTGAAACTAGAGTTGGGACAGCGAGGAGAGAATGGTGTTGCCACCAAGGGAAAGGGAAGACGAGGAGACGGCCAAGGGATACGGGTTCTCGCGTCTGGTACAGAAGCCGGGAGGGTCGCGATGGATCAGTGAGCGCGTGTCGTAAGCGAACCCGGCAGTTGGCTGCTGCGTGCGACGGCGGGGGGCGCAGTGGGAGCGCAGGCGCAGGTATACAGCGGCTGCGGCCGCTTTGTCCACCGTACCTGCCCGCTAAATCTTGGTTCCACCTTGTGTCCCGGCCGATCGGGCAACCAGAATAAGCAAACAGCACGAGTCCGTCGGCGTTGCCAGGTCGGGCCGTCAGCTGAGCCGCGCCCCCCCGGCGCGCCGGCCAGAAAAGAGCAACTGTGCCCGCGCCGGGGCGCCCCGCGGGGAAAATAGACGCCGTGCCAATGGGCGCGTTACGCTTGCGTGCCTGCATGGGCCCTGGAAATTATTCCGGCCCTATAGATAGCAGAGAGGCCTTTGTGGGCCAAAAAACGTCGGCGGGCAACGAGGGGCATTGGCTCCGGGCACCGGGAACTCCGGAAATTACCGAGTGCACAATTAGGCAGCGCCTAGTTGTATGCAAGGCGATTTGCTTTGCATCTTCTGTTTAGGCAACATCTGTAATCCCAATGAGAAGCCACACAAGTTTTTGCAAACACAGAGAGCGAAATTTTCCAACGATCCTGTTGGTACAGGTTAACTTTTTGAATATAAGTATATAACGCATTGTGAACATGACAACACCTACAGTTAACTTGGTAATAAAACTGTCTGCCACTACATCAAAAACCAGTACATCTTACACAAAACAACGACACTTGTACTGCTAGCTAAACATGATATCCCGCAGTTATCAGTTGGCATTGACGATGTTAAAGCAATATTATTAAAAGAGAGTTGCATGAAACACGAAATGAAACAGTCCTAAATATTCGATAGTGAACGGTGTAGACCACTGTAAATGCTAGCTAAACATGATATCCCGCAGTTATCAGTTGGCATTAACGATGTTAAAGCAATATAATTAAAAGAGAGTTGCATGAAACACGAAATGAAACAGTCCTAAATATTAAAAAAAAAAAAAAATGGTTCAAATGGCTCTGAGCACTATGGGACTTAACAGCTTGAGTCATCAGTCCCCTAGAACTGAGAACTACTTAAACCTAACCAACCTAAGGACATCACACACATCCATGCCCGAGGCAGGATTCGAACCTGCGACCGTAGCACTCGCGCAGTTCCGGACTGAGCGCCTAGAACCGCTAGACCACCGCGGCCGGCCCTAAATATTCGATAGTGAACGGTGTAGACCACTGTAAATGTCAAAAATACTTGAAAAGGCACTGGAAAGAATGTGGAACCCCCGCCAGAAATGCGTGCTTCAATGTAGCTGCAGATTGCGCTGTTGTATTTCACCACTAACGACACCTTTGCAGCGTCCTCAGGATGTTTCAAGTCCTGGTCAAGATAGTGTTCTGTGTAGCAGTGAGTACATTTTGTCGGAACTCTGTGAATTCGAAAGTGGGCAAATTGTTTGTGCTCGTATAGTGGTGGTTCCGTAACTAAGAGAGCCGAGGTGTTTGGTATTTCAAGAGGCATCGTATCGAAGGTTTATACATCGCCCAGAGAAAACGGGAAAACATCAGTCACAACGCAGACGAAACTGTATGTTGAGTAATCGTCACAGACGATCATTGAAGTGGACTGTGACGAAAAATAAGACGACGCCAACTGCAAAACTCACTGCAGAACTGACTGTCAACACCAAAACAAGACAATCGGAATTCCATAATCCGGGAACTACGAAGCGAGATGGAATTCCAGAACCACTCATCTAGCGATGCCGACGCCTGTAACAGGGAAACTTGTTGCCGAAACCACAAAACATGGACTATGGAACAACGCAAGATTGTCCTTTGGTCGAATGAGTCTTGTTTCACACTGTTTCGAACTTCTGATCACGTTTATATCCCAAGAGTGAAACATGGCCTGCGTTCGATGATGATTTGAGCAACCGATCGTGATATTCCATGGTCCCCATATGTATTCTGGGAGATCGTAGTACTGCCAAGGATTGTGTGTCGGTTTTGGCAGATCAGGTCCATCCCTTGGTACAATATTTGTTCCCAAATTGTGATGCTTCGTTCCAGGACGACAGGGCTCCGGTTACCATTGTTCGCGGTTTTGCGAGCACGAGAATGAATTATCACATCTCCTCTGGCCATCACATCACAAGATTTCAATATTATTGTTCGTATATGGTTTACTTTCCATCTCCATTGTCGTTACCTGAACTTGCCGCAACTTTGTTGGAAGAATGCTGTAAGATTCCCTTGAAAACCGTACAGGATTTGTATTTATCAATTCCGGAAGCGGTTTTAAGAGGCCAACAAGTCTCCTACACCGTATTAGCATGTTGATGTCTTGTGTTTGTGGTATTTCCAACTTTTGTCCAAACCGTGTATGTCTGAGATCGACGGATTATGCAACTAACTGCACAGTATTCTCGCACCTACGACGACGCCCTTGCACACACAGCATAAACTCGAGAGCGGAAACCGAGCGACATGGCACAGCAGTTAGCAAAATGAACTCGCATTCGGGAGCAAAAAAATGGCTGATCACTATAGGACTTAACATCAGAGGTCATCAGTCCCCTAGAACTTAGAACTACTTAAACCTAACTAACCTAAGGACATCACACACATCCATGCCCGAGGCAGGATTCGAACCTGCGACCGTAGCGGTCACGCGGTTCCAGACTGAAGCGCCTAGAACCGCTTTCGGGAGCACGACAGTTCTAATCCCCTTCCAGTTATCCAGATTTAAATTTTCCGTGATTGCGCTAAACTGTTCCAGGAAAATGCTGGGATGTTTCCTTTGAAAAGTGCGCGGCCATTTACTTCACCACACTTTCGAAATCCGAGTCTGTGGTCCGTCTCTAATGACCGCGCTGTCGACGGGACGTTAAAACCTGAACTTATTTCCTTCGAGGGAGAAACAGGTGCCCTTTTCGAGGAACGTTTCAGCATTCGCCTTATGCGATTTCAGGTACCTACAGAAAACGTAAATGTGGATGGCCGGTAGGGGATTTTAACAATGTTCGTCTCCAAATGCAAGTTCACTTTCGTCATGTCGCTCTGTTTACTCGTTGGCAGAAGCTCTACGAGTAACGGACGTTCATGGATGCCGGAAGCGATATGAATTGAAAAGAAGGTATTCATCGGACATTCCAACAGTAGAACAAATATAAAACAGAGGTTATGAGTTGTGCAGGTAGGAGCACTACTACCAATAGAACTTTTCTTACACGCATGTGAACAAAGCTTGCAACAGTAGTTAACAATATGAACGCACGTACTCTATAGAATGATTAGGAGCATCCAGCATTTCTCTAAGGTCAGTAACTTTGAAGTAGAGAACGTCAAATTCTTCTAATTATGGCCACAAAATGAGACAAAATATAAAGAAACTATTAAATGCCAATAAAATAAAAGAATGGGAAGTACTTCGATACGTCTGAGAGGGCAGCAGTGTACGATAGGAAATAGCAGTAATAAATACATCTCTGGCTCGATATTATGTGAAGCCGTTTCTGACTGGAAAAACCTTTCTGACGTAAAAACCGATGCATTTAGAATTATTTCTGACCATTTGCCAAATGAGATAAATAATTACATGTCGAGTCTCCTCTCGGAGAAAAATCACATAATTAATTTGTTCACTCGTTTCGATTATGAAATAACAGAAAACGACCACGATTATGGAAACAGAAATCGAAAACGACGAAAACGATACAAGAAAGGACAAGAAAAGCACGTTATTTACAGCATCTGACAGAAGAATATTCATATTCTGCTCGCGGAGAGACGACGATTGCCACGTATTTGAGTATTTCAGCTCTCTTGTCATCTCGCTTTTTACGCACACTACACGTGGACACTAATTACGTTCCAGTCCAAGAAGCGAGTATTGCCAGCAGAGGCGACTACGTAGGTGCGGTGCAGATGGCGCAGCGACGTAATTGGCCACGGCTGGGCAGGGAGGCTCCGATAACGCTATCTCCGGTGCACATTAGTCCGAAATATTAGCTTCGCTTCAAGTTCTGCGCTCAAGAACAATATTGAACAGAACGAGATAGGTCGTATCAGATGCATGTAATCCGTTTTTCGCTCTAATTCGCGGGTAAACATTTTACGTGCTAGCTATATCGAGGTAGAGCAGTCTGCTTCTCCTAACAAAACTCGTGTAGTGCCATATGCGCTAAGCATGATATGCTCTACCCGTAAGATATAAATCCAATATTTTGGTGTACGCAAGAACACACTGTACAGAGGTGAGAAACCTCTGAAGTTAAGAAACTTACAACAATTTTTCTTTTACCAAGTGCTCATAGGTGTGAAGTGAAACATTTCAAAGACATCGTGATATATCAACAAAATGTATTTAATGTATTGAGAAGTGCGAATCAGTTCAAGAGTTTGTATTGCACCGCGCAAGAAGCCAAAGAAGAAAAGAATACAAATAGAGACATTTGCGGTCTAGACTCTAGAAGGACGAATGCCTTACTTGTACCAACAACTTAGTCGTCATAGATGCACTTGTGAAAGTTACGTAAGCAGCATTGAAAAATGTGGAAGGGGAGAAGGTTTCAGTCTACGCTTAAATAAAAAATACCGTTGTCATATATGCTCTTGCGAAAGTTTCAGTACTACACCAAGCATTCCTTTTATTTCTCTCTTTGTGTGTTCAACTCTTGGGAGAGTTACGCTGATGTAACATACATTCATTCTTTGTCTCTGTGTTCAAATACAGACTATAAGAAATTCTAGAACCGGAAGCTTTATCTTGTTTTGCTGTATTTAACTACGGTGGAAATGCTCTACGCAGTAACTATACGGTCAAAGCATTTAATAAACGTTACGCTGTGAACTGAAACGACTGTAGTTGAAAAATATTTTGCAGAAGTTCTATTCAATTTACCGTGATGTCAACGGTTCAGTACACTGCAAGAGCTTTCATTGTTACAAACATCTATCTAATTTTCTGTCGGCGATTGGTAGGATATTATAATAAACTGAAAAAAAAAATACTTTATGTTCTCCGAAGAATAATACTTATGAGATGCATTTTACCACACGCAAATACACCATCGGCCTACTTGTCTAATTTGTCCTGTTTCTAAAATATCGGCCATCTGAAATTTCTTGTTTTATGTACAAATATCTGCAACTGACTCTTCGGTCAACATTGATAGCAGTCTCATTTTCTCAGATTGTTACTGAAACAAGCAACAGTAAATGAATTTGATTTATTTTGAAGTAATTTTTTATTTTCGCATTGGACTCAGTTGCTTATTACCAAGTTAAAAGCCGGGCGTTGTGGCCGCGCGGTTCTAGGCGCTTCAGTCCGGAACCGCGCTGCTGCTACGGCCGCAGGTTCGAATCCTGCCAAGGGCATGGATGTGTGTGATGTCCTTAGGTTAGTTAGGTTCAAGTAGTCCTAAGATCTAGGGGACTGATGACCTTAGAAGTTAAGTCCCATAGTGCTCAGAGCCATTTGAACCATTTTTTTTTTTTTTTGAAAAGTCTGGCAGTAACGGAAACTGATTTGGTTTTGGGAGTAGAAAGTAATCGCCGAAAATATATTCGAGAACAGATGCGACGCCTTGTCGTTAGTTATTAAAGAGTTAGTAAAGAGGAATGAGTCGTGCGCCGGTTCGTGTCTATGATTACGAGTGCGGCTGGAGATCACCGTACGTCGCCACTTTGTGACGGATTTCACGGCGTACCGTTACGCGTCCCCCGAAGAAGTGGCTAAGAAAATTTGGCGCCGGTAGCGCCTCTCCAGGTTCTGTCTTACTTGATACGTGGCCTGGTGGTGAAGGCGCTTGAGAACCGGAGGGGCTTGCTGCACGACGGAGAGACTGTACCCAGTGTTCATACTCCATGGCGGATGAAGTGAGGAAGTATAGCAATTTAGCGGTGATCGTCCTTGTGTATGCTACGTCGCAATGAATGGAAGGTTACGGCCGGACGGAACCTAAACTCTGGGCTGCTGATTACTGCGGCTATTTCACTGATTATTTACTGGAATTTTATCCAAGTAATTTGATTATGTTGAGTCTGTTGAGCCTTCATTTGTTACAGCTGTACCAATGGTTTCGATTCATCGGAGGCCCACTGTAGTATTTTGTTCCTGGCCTTGCTGTATCTTTGGCATTACACGACACACGTACTTGTTTTGTATAGCGGAACTGTCAACGCATGTATATTACGATTTTCATACCCAGTGGTACGTGAGTATTGCTTAGCCTGCAATCATTTTCGGCACGAATTTCTTGTTCTGTGGCCCGTTGACTTGGTGTATTCAGTTTTACGTAACTTCATACATGGTATGTGAACAACTTTTTTTTCTTTATGTTGTACTAAAGTGGTCGATTAGAGCGATCCGCTTTTGTAATTTGTAAGCTACGCAGTCACCTGTCAGAAACCGACCTCGACTGATGTGTTGACGCGTCGGTCTTACTACAGATAAGGAAATTGTAATTATTTATGACTTTTAATTACTGAAGTTGTTATTCTTTCTGTTAAGCTTACGCATGGTAAAGTAGCTGTAACTTTTAATTAAAGTTTGTTAAAACTATCTAAGGACTGCTTTCGTAACTGTGATTAGTTTAATTGAAAACTGCATGTCTCATATGTGGTAAAATTTTATTTATTTATTTATTTTTTTGGTAGTTTCACTGTTAAAAGTGATTCTTGCTCCCGCTTTTCTAACCTACGTTAAGATTTGTTTTAAGGTTGTTTTTTATTTTGTGCCAAATTTCCTTTGTGCACATCTCTGGCAAATAAAATAAGAACTGTTGCTTCTGGAGCTCAGTACTTCACTGCTCCCTATTCCATGCATAGCTATCACCTTTCAGTAAGGGTGACATGGTCGACGGAAAACGCGGTGAAACGTGATTTCATGGTTGACTAAACCTGTGGTGCTCGAATTGTGGGAACAGGAGAACGATATCGACAGTGGAAGAATTCTGTTACCTGCTTCAGAGGTGAAGCAACTTGCTTACAGTAAGTAATCAATTGGCGACGGCCATAAATGTACTATCAGGCACTAATTTCTAAGACGTTAAAAACAATTAAAGAAGATAAATAACTCTACAAAACTGCATACCTTTGTTTTCGTATGATCAACTACTACACAGTATGTAACGGAGAGTAGTTCGTAACATCATTAACGATTTTCTGCCCCGTTCCATTCGTGTAAAAAGAGAGGGAAAGTTGATTCCTGCACGTACGTTGTATTTTTTATCTTATTCTCATGAGCTCTATCGAGATGTACAATGATGGCCGCAGTGCTGGTATTGTCGTACGTTCTCCCTTAAAAGCCATTGGTCTACATTAACCCAACTGCCTGTTCGATGGACTGTTACTGACCATAAGAAATGTTGTTCAGTCTAAGTGAATCCCATTTAGAAGATATCAAAAGCGAATGATCAGCTGGAAAGGACAATGGTTGGTGGGTTGATGTTGGAGAGGGGACTAAACAGCGAAGTCATCGGTCCCATCGGATTAGGGAGGGATAGGGAAGGAAATCGGCCGTGCCCTTTCAAAGGTACCATCCCGCCATTTGCCTGAAGCAATTTAGGGAAATGACGGAAAACCTAAATCAGGATGGCCGGTCGTGGTTTTGAACAGTCGTCCTTCCGAATGCGAGTCCAGTGTGCTGACCACTCCGCCACTTCGCTCGGTGTAAAGTACGAAATACAAATGCAAAAGGATGCTTATTTTAGAGCAAGAAAAAAATGCATCAAAATTTAAATCGACTGTAGTTTATTTACGCACATATATTACATTGTGAATAAAGGCTGAAGAAGTGGAAGTACGCGAGGAATATTGTCGAACAAAATTGCCAGACAACGACATTAGGGACGAACGACAGCGGTCAAACCTAACGTAAAGAAGTAGGCACTTCAATTCGCCTTATACGGTATTTAGTAGTTTGATGTATGTGAACAATTGGAAATTGGTATTGTAACTGCCACGCTTAGCAGCTCCAATGAAATACTTTTACGCCTCGTTATACACACTACGGGCCGTGTGACACAGAAGCTAATAGCCAGAATCTTGCTCATTATGTAAAGAGAGTACACGCTGGTAAGTCTGGCAGCTGGGAGAGGAGACGGTAAAGGTAGGGAGGCGACCGCTGCCCGCGCCAGTCGGAAGGAGGCAGAAGCAGCTGTAGCAACAGGGGGCGGGGCAGGATTAGTGTGATTGGCCGACCACGTGTTCGCCTCTGACACATTTATGGGGCGCAGGCAATACAAACAAGCGCGCGCTTGTTCATATCCGGGCCATCCACCGGCAGCCCGCTGCTACCAACACAAACCCGAGGCTGAGACGTCGGGGAAATATTTACGCCGCTTCGCGACGCGACGCCGCACCAAGTGTACACCGATTCCCGTGGCGCCCGTGTCGATAGGATGTCGCACCACGGCGGCACGCAGCCACGTCCTGCCAACAGCCAGCAGCACAAGTATATTGTAGTGACGATGATGGTCACGCTGATTGTAGCCTCCCGTGAAGAGGATGCATATAACATGGGATTTAGACGTGCCTTCACAACGTGTTACCGTGTGCTCTTCTTGGGACAAGGTCATAGCTTGTAAGGCATGGCGGTAAACCACAGCAGTATCGGATCCGCGTCCGACAATTAGTTTGGTATACCAACGCCCCTGTGCCTGGTTCTTACACTGTTTCCACGCTCGTATGCCAAATAAAAATTATTATTATTGTTAATAATACAGGATTAATTCATACAAAGATAAATAACATCATCTGCCTGTATTCCTGTTAGCTTCTGCCAAGCCTCCCTACTCAAACCTTCCTCCTCGCGCACACCGCGGTGTTCTATTATTACGTCGATGTGGTCGTTACAAGAACGACTTCGTCTGCCACTTTTACGTATGCCAGTTGGTTTTCATTCAAAGATTTTCTTCGGCCACCGACGATCTGGCATTCTCAACGACTACACGTACCAATTTAAAGAATTCCTTTCAGTTCTGTCACTGTTTCATTTACCGTAATTCTAGCTCTTATTTAAGCATTAGTTTATTCTCAGTTCTAGATATTCTAAAGCTCCTTCGTAAATAACCCATTTTCACATCTATTAGTCTTCTATTGTGATTAGCATTTAAAATCTATAGGTCTGATCCATACATAGGACAGATTCAACTATTAGCATATCCACTCTTTTCTTGTTGTTAGAAATATTCCTGTCCTACAAAAAAGGGTTAATACATTCCATTAGTTTTCTGCTTTGTTACATTGCTATTTACTCCTGTATTATACAACCATTTTTGAATTTTTGTCAATATATGCCCCTAGATATTTAAAATTTTCTACCTTACTCATAGCTGCCTGGTCACTGTTGTAAACGTGACATGTAGTGTCACTGCTCAGAACCAAACAATCACTTTTTGTTAGGATCCTCTTTAGTCCTCCTAATATAAACGTCGTATCGTGAACTCAAGAACATATATTTTGTTCTAGAATGACTTTACCATCAGAAAAACTTTACGAAAACACCTGTATATGATTAACTATCACTCCCGTTCCTTCACAGCCGCTCTTCCATCTTCGGAGAGCAACTTCTTCATACAGTATAAAACTGGCAACGAAAATTGCACACGACAGTAACAAAAATGCTACAAGGGAGCTAATTCGCTGATTTAGAACATCAAATTTTCTGGAACCTTTCTGTCACTCTAGACGGGGTATCAAACCCTACCAGAGATGATGTTTAAAGAGACAGACGTGTACGTACATAAAATGAAACAAAAATCTAGTTTAATATCATTGTGGCCGATAGGTGCACGTTGCTGCAATAGAATCATACACACACAGGCAAATAACAGTTGATCGTAGTGATATTCTAAATAAGTTTCAATGCTTCGTTTCACAAACTGCTCAGTTATGCATGTAGGCCCTATTTTCCGGCTACTTAACAAAAAAAAAAAAAAAAAAAAAAAAAAAAAAAAAAAAAAAAAAAAGCGACGTACCGAACCCGTCCAAGCGGTTTACTCGATGGATGCCAATAAACAAGGTGCGGGAAACCTTCAGTATAATCTACTGTTTATTAATCTGTATCTAACTGACAAATATATGGACACCATACACTGATGGCATGGAATTTGTTAAGGATTCCACCTGATTTGGACATCATGAGAAATTTCTCTAAGTCCCTTCTTTACGAAATTTTAAATAACTGGTTTTTCCTAGTTCTTCCACCATGCCTTCATTATACCTCGTGTCACTGTCGTTACTAAGTGACAAATGATATGAATCGAGTGTTACACTTGTTCACATCGCCGGCCAGATTGGCCGAGCGGTTCTAGGCATTATTGTCTGGAACCGCGCGACCGCTACGGTCGCAGATTCGAATCCTGCTTCGGGCATGGGTGTGTGTGATGTCCTTAGGTTAGTTAGGTTTAAGTAGTTCTAAGTCTAGGGGACCGATGACCTCAGCAGTTAAGTCCCATAGTGCTCAGAGCCATTTGAACCATTTTTGTTCATATCGATTATGTTTTTCCTTATATGCCAGCTAAGTATATGAAACCACACTACGTACTTATATTAACTGAGAAAAGAGAATAACATGAAAACATACTTCAGTTACAAGTGAGGTAGGTTGCGAAAATGCTTGCAGAACCAGTCATAGCTCATGCTTGTGAAATTCGAATGGTACCGTAGAAGAGAAAGTATTCGTCCACTTGTATTTCTGGTACAGCAGCGTTTCTAACAATTCAACGTTATAAAATCTTTCATGTACATTGAAAGTGGAGGAAGAAAAAAAAGGAAAGGAAAGAGAACGCAACGAACTACTGATGAAGGTGCATCGGGACTTAATATGCTATCAGCAGCGACGAGACAAAACGTGTGCGTTCTCCAGCTTCCATCTTCAATTTACGTATGTGTATCACAAGCACGGATTCCGCGTGGTGTGTGTTCTTTCGGAAATTCATAATTAATAGAGGACGAAGGACGAATTTAGTGTTGTTGTAAATATTCAGTTGCCGACGCCTGTGTTAACAGTACTTGTGTGCTAATAGTGCGCCGGCCGGAGTGGCCGTGCGGTTCTAGGCGCTAGAGTCTGGAACCGCGTGACCGTTACGGTCGCAGGTTCGAATCCTGCCTCGGGCATGGATGTGTGTGATGTCCTTAGGTTAGTTAGGTTTAAGTAGTTCTAAGTTCTAGGGGACTGATGACCTCAGAAGTTAAGTCCCATAGTGCTCAGAGCCATTTGCTAATAGTGCAGGAAATATTAAGTGCGTCACCAGAGATCGTCTACAATAAGTCACGTTTCACTTCAGCAATCTAGTCTGTAGAATTTGCACATACATATAACAGGATACTTCTGTATTTTATATTACTGTGGAAGTGAAATTCCTAATATCTGCATCTGCAGTTGCATTAACTATTTTGCATTATGAATTATTTGAGACGAGCGTTAAAACGTTCTACCATGAGATGCGAGTATTTTTTATAAAAATTTTCGATATAAATTGTGTATACGAAACTAAGCACGGCTCAGTAGTCACTGCGATCATCTTGGCTTATCTCCTCAACCCGTGAAAATCTGTTCTTGATGGAAATGATTCACCCAACCGGCCTCGGCATGCTGACAATCTGTGCGAGGACGGAGCAACAGGGGTACGATGCCAGACCCGCGACAGAGCTACGCCACGCAGCGTTTTGCGAATTTCCAACACCGTACAAGCGCGCCGTGATAGTAGTGTGTCGTACAGCGATTGCAGTCGCAGAGAACACGGGTTCGGACAAAAGCAATTGGCGAGCCATAAATCATAACAATAGCCGCGGCCGGACACCTGTTTACACTGGCGGTGCGGCGCGGCCATTGTGCGTCGGCGGGCCTTGGCGATGAGGGCGCGCGAGCCGCCGTCTCACTTGTTGCGAGTGACGGGTGTCGGCGGCTCCGGCCTGCCACGGCGGAGGCGTCTCAGACCCGCGCAAGGGAGCTTTCTGCCGCCTGTTGCCTGTCACCCACTCGCTAATGTTGTACTCCCTTCTCGCAATTTATCAGCCGCCAACGGAATGGCTAACTTACCGAGAACATGTTCCTTCATGTTTGTTGAATATATTATAGTTACATAGACTCGCCATTATCATTCGGAGAGACATGATGTGCCGGCCGGAGTGGCCGAGCGGTTCTGGGCGCTACAGTCTGGCACCGCGTGACCGCTGCGGTCGCAGGTTCGAATCCTGCCTCGGGCATGGATGTGTGTGATGTCCTTATGTTAGTTAGGTTTAAGTAGTTATAAGTTCTAGGGGACTGATGACCTCAGATGTTAAGTCCCATAGTGCTCAGAGCCATTTGAACAATTTAAAGACATGATGTGATGTATTTCTCATCGAATTAGTGATTTCGGTAATAATAAAGCACAATAATAAAACACAAGTTCCTGTAAGAAATATAAAGCACCTCTCGACAGTCAAACAATAACCACATCCTCACATTCCGGGCCGTATGTAATTTAAAACGCCGGCCGGTGTGGCCGTGCGGTTAAAGGCGCTTCAGTCTGGAACCGCGTGACCGCTACGGTCGCAGGTTCGAATCCTGCCTCGGGCATGGATGTGTGTGTTGTCCTTAGGTTAGTTAGGTTTAATTAGTTCTAAGTTCTAGGCGACTGATGACCTCAGAAGTTAAATCGCATAGTGCTCAGAGCCATTTTAATTTAAAACGTTCCGCAATCCCCATGTTTTCGGTGCTATTTTGCAAACTGTCCCTCAGTGTTCCAAGGTACTGAAATTGGTCCATTTTACCCTCAAAATCCAATTCACCAACTCCATTCGCTGACATGCACCCTCACACCATTACACGTCCACCGCCACACTTCATAGCTGCTTTGAGTTTCGTCTCTTGAAACTCAGTATTAGGTCGCCGTCAAACCGTTATCATCCCATCAGATTGAAATATGTTAAATTTACTCTCGTCAGCAAGCATAATGTGATTCCACCACATATTGTCGTCTCTAACACGCTCTTTGCCAAACATCATTCTCTTTCTTTGACCTATTTTACTTATGAAGGGCTTCCGCCTTGCAATACGCCCTTGAAAGTCAGCTCTTAACTCTTCTGAGCACTCTCCATATTGTTTTGGGATGCAGTTCCCTTCCGACGTAAGTAGTGAGTTGAGGATCCCCTAACTTGAGGTCCTTTTTCGTTTTTATAATGATATAACACTCTTCTTGAACAGAAAACGTTCTTGGTCGTCCCGTATGCGGTAGATTATCAATGCTATTTACCTCCCGGAATCTTCTGATTATACTGAAAATTGTACTTTTCTTCATTCGCAACATTTCAGAAATTTTACAACTTTTGCCTTTAGCATGGTGTGAAATTAATAGCTGCCGCTGTTCGAATGTGCTCTCTCTTTCTCTGCGGCCCATCGTGACTTCAGCTGTACACAGCACACTATACCGGTAAATGTTTACATTTACATATGACCTCTGTAGGACAACTGAGTGTGTCCGAATAACTTTGTTGGCGGACGTTAACGGCGTTCGGAGGTTCCAGGGTCACTGGTTCTCACCTGTTTGCTAAGTAAACGTAAACATTTTGCCGTGGTGTTGATTCTGTCGAAGAGGGACATTAACAACTAGTCTGCGCGTATACTATTTTCTTTAAACCATAGGCCCAGTGTGTCGCAAAAGCTAGTTATTAATGAGTGTCCGATCAATTATGGTCACAATATCTACATTAAGGGAAGAGACGGAACTTTAGGGTCTGACGACCCGTCGATGAGTAGTAATTACAGGCAGAGCCCAAGTTCAAATTTTGAATCGCTGGGAGAGGGAACTGACGTTGTCGTTTGTAAGAGAATCGTGCAGTCGTTTGCCGTACTTGATTTTAGGCAACGATGGATACCTCAAATCTAGAGGGCCGTATGATGAATTACGGCCTAGTTCTCCCGAATGGCATTCCACTTCTTAAACTACTGCGTCACCCAGTCCAGATCACTAAGCAGATTAAAGAAACTCTGCGTCAATCTTCTGGTGTTATTGAAGGAAATCTGTGAGACAAGCAATTCGTGGTGGAACGGTATAAAGGTACCACTCTGTTACGTTAAATTTCTTCATCGTTTCTGCCTCCCTCAATAACTCTTTTGACTTACAAGAAGACATATTTTTAGTAATTTTTGAGACGTTCCTCGCAAAGAAAAACAGCGGTCTGGCTAGAATACTTTAAAAATGGATTCAAAACTGTCTTGACAGGAATATAATATTTCTTGAAATGGTTACCGGTTTCGGTCAGAATATGGCCATCTTCAGACCATTTATACCTGATGGTAGTCGATAGTTCAGCACTTGACGTTCATGGAGTCAGAACACCTACGCCGTTCACCGTCACGTCCTAGTATCACGGTGTAAATGTTCTGAAGATGGTCACATTCTGACCGAAACAGGTAACCATTCCCAATAAATATTTTGTTGCGAACAAGATCGTTTTCAATCCATTTTAAAAATATGTTTTTAGTGATCAGCGATTCTAGTTCTCCGCCTAATATTCCGAAGGAGAATGAAATATTCTTCGTTAAATGCTGCGGTCGTAGGTAAGGAATCAATCGGAAGAAGCATTAACAGGGAACGAGATTTCAATTGAAGCAGTCCAGAACTGAGTTCATTATAATCTCCCCGGCAACCAGAACTATCTCACTTGTAAACAGGAAGGGTATGTATATTTTAGTAAGTAACGCCGCAACGAGTACCAGACATCTCTGCGAACCAGTGGTTGCCGTAATCGAAGTGTGGATTAAATACGCGGGCGCTACCAGGCGCTCCTTGAATTTCAACTGGAAACCGCCAAGCCCCATTCCCATCTTATTGCGACATAGCTAGAAACAACCAAATTCCACCATGAAGACTAGGTTATGCGTCTAAATATTAGGCAGATACGTGGGATTGTCAACATAGTTGGACATGATCCTCGGCGCATCATGCTGATAAATACTGAAAAACTACATTATTTTAACTGTCTTTTCGTTGTTGGCAGACAACAAACAAAGAAACCTAATTCAAATCACTGATTATGGAGTATCTCTTACGAGACGGAGGAGACTAACACACCATCGGGCGAAATTTGAAACTAAGAGAAGAGAACGAGGCGCGTCTCACAAATGTTTATTTTCTGAAGTTATCGCGCAGCGACTGTTGTTCCGGATGAGGTAAGTACGGTCTCGTTTGTCCTTTGATGGAGGCTGGAGGTTTCTCAGGTCAGCTGTGGAGGGCATTTTTCGGGAGGAATGCGTCAGCACATCCGTGCGGGCCGTTAGCCGGCGGGTTGGCTGCGGCTGATATTGATGACTTGGCCCCCGCGGTCCGTAATGAGGCATTCCACAGTTAATGAGTCAGAACGGGCAGGTGGAGGCGGCCGCTCCCGGCCCAGCCTATCCGTTTTACATCTTTATGTCTCCCAGAGGCGCAGTGCACAACTGCAAGACGTTTCCCATGCTTTTTGCGTGTCTCGTCGAGATGTCTCGAGGCTGTCCAACTTGGCGTAGCTCAAATATACGAATATTTGGGGACTGGGTGCCCTTTGTCCTAAGAGGGTTCAGCACTTGGGCATTATAAGTAGTCGACGCATGAACGATCTTCACTCTTATCACTAGCGTCATTTTCCCGTGCGTGTATGCCTAACTGAACACCAGTAAGCCTATGTGACTTGAGAGAGGTGCTTAACTTCCAAGCATCTGGGGAATCCTCAACCGAAAAGCTTAGAAGAAAAACCCTTTTACTTGAGAAAGTAACCTGTCAGTACCTCTCGGCATCAACAGACACCTCAGAAGATCGTTTAATATAATTAACTAATTTCTGTGAACTGAGCGGTAATACTGGCAAGGAGCGAGACATACTCTTTCTCGAAAGTTCAAATGGTTCAAATGGCTCTGAGCACTATGGGACTTAACATCAATGGTCATCAGTCCCCTAGAACTTAGAACTACTTAAACCTAACGAACCTAAGGACAGCACACAACACCCAGCCATCACGAGGCAGAGAAAATCCCTGACCCCGCCGGGAATCGAACCCGGGAACCCGGGCCTTTCTCGAAGGGATGACAGAATGCAACATCACATGAAAAGTAGAAATTCATACATAAAAAATGTTTACTGTTGTTCTCCGTTCGTGACATAAAAGAAGTGAAAGGTCATACTCCTTCTACAGAGGACAGAAGGCTTTCTGTCCATTTAATATCAACGCTGCTGTCACTGGATAATGATCTATGCTGGTGGTCGTTCCTTCACTTGTTGCTCGAACAAAATTACGCATCCGACATTCTGCCCGTTCATTGAAATGATTAAACAAATACGGTTGGTGTTATGCAGTTCTAGGCGCTTCAGTCCGGAGCCGCGCTCCTGCTGCGGTCGCAGGTTCGAATCCTGCCTCAGGCATGAATGTGTTGATGTCCTTAGGTTAGTTAGGTTTAAGTAGTTCTAAATCTAGGGGACTGACGGCCTCAGATGTTAAGTCCCATAGTGTTCAGAGCTACTTGAACCATTTTTGGTGTTACGGATACTATCTAAGCACCTACTTTGGTCTCATTTTAAATACATTTTAATGCGGACACAATAAATTGTAGATGACCTGTGTTCCTACATACAAGAATAGTACGCATTATTTATCTACTTCATACCCTCATTAGATCTAGGAGTGATAGCCTTCGTTTGTTGGTAAGCTATTTTGAGGCAAGGATACCAGTCCAGTTCCACATCTTTAAAATAGAAATGTGGTAGAATTAGTCAGCGACGATTTTTTATATGTTACTACCGTTGATCGTAACCAGGGCACGACAAACATACATACATACTTACAGTTTCCCGCAGAATTTGCTATCATATATATATATATATATATATATATATATATATATATATATGGAATTTGTGGTGAGATCTTATAGGACCAAACTGCTTAGGTCATCGGTTACATAATGTGTTTGTGTATGCATTTAAAAAAAAATGGCTCTGAGCACTGTGGGACTTAACATCTGTGGTCATCAGTCCCCTAGAACTTAGAACTACTTAAACCTAACTAACCTAAGGACATCACACACATCCATGCCCGAGGCAGGATTCGAACCTGCGACCGTAGCAGTCGCGCGGTTCCGGACTGAGCGCCTAGAACCGCTAGACCACCGCGGCCGGCGTGTATGTATTTGCATTTTGTTATTTAGTATGTAAGTGTTCGTTTTCAACTGCGTATTGTGTTGGAAATTTTGTTATTTTTGCGCATGTCACGAGAGCGAAAGTGAACGCAGCATATCTGTAAGGCAGGGACGATGGGCACCTGGATTCATGCGCATGCGGACGTCTGTTGGTCGGAGCAATTATTCCATAAAACGCCGCCTCATCTCTAAGATTCGCTGCGGACCATAGGACCTCGCCGTACAAGACAATGCTCATGACGTCACTTGTCAAGAGAAATTCTGAGAGAACGTATGGAGTGAAATGACAAAGGCTAAAATATGAGTCTGGTTAAAGTAGTATGCCTTAACATGGAATGTATATAACGAAGGTGTAATACATGTCCGATAGGGAACCAGCACGTGAGTGTATCTTTTAGTGAATGATGTTTGCGATTTACAGCTGGCATGGACTCGACGTCTTCGACAAAGCAGTCTGCTGCTTCAAGATATAGCAACACGGTTCAGTCAAGCAGTTAATACAGATAAGTAACTGTGTCCACAAAAACTTTTATGCAGTCCATCTCCGTACGACGCCTGAACAACAGTAGCCCCGTTAAATTCCACATACGAACATATTACGCGTCGTCACAGAATTCTAAGTGGTCGGAAAATTCTGGTGTCATCATCCTCATTACTCCCAGCCAACACCCAGCAAAATGTCATAAAAACAGAGTTTCGCCATACTGCAATGGCACCTAAAGCGATATTTCTCTGTGTACGCGGATGAAAGCTCACTAAGCAGTCATCACAGCTTTTTGTTCGCATGAACTTAAAAGTGTCACAGTGAAGTAATACTGAGATGGGTGGTGGTGCCCGCAACAATTATTAGCAGCGCAGGACATTAGTCCAATTAGTTATGTACGACAATTTACAGCCTGTGTTCTACAACCGACTAGGAAATAGCTAGTTAACAGGAAAAAAAGGAAAAAGGAGCAGGAGAGTATTTACGATGAAAGAAACCGGACACCAGATGTCATTTTCATCAATTGCAATTAGATCCAGCTGTCGGACCACGTAGTAGAGTAAATATCGATGACGAGCTAGCTCGCTGTGTTTACCTAGCAGGGTCGGTTACGTGGCTCTAATACATGTGGCAAATATTCCTGGAGTGGCCTGTCGCGGCTGCCTGATCGGTCGATACCAATAGGAAGGACGGACGCCAGCTGAAAGAAGGCCGAGATCCCGACGTGAGCTAGTGAGCGTCGGTGCGTTATTTTGACAGATGCGGCGGTCTCGGGCGCGAGGTCCCGTATGCAGGCGATGCCCGCCGGCCTAATGAGCCGACGCATCGTCGCCCGCGGCAGCACAAATAATCGGACCACCGCTGCCAACTTTTGCATCCAGCAACACCCAAGAATACAGGCGCCAGGAATAGCTTCCGAGTCTGGCGGGCGAGCGATCGCGCGCCACGGGACCCTCTCAATAAAGGGCCCACACTTGCATTCCGCCAGCTATTAGCACAGCACGGAGAACAGTGATCACCGTCAATTGTTAGCTATCTGTCCGCCAGCGCAGCTGACTGCCATGTGGGGGCCCGGGTTCCTTTCCCAGCTGGGTCGGAGATTTTAACCGCTCCGGTACTGGGTGCTGTGTTCTCCTTATCATCATTTCATCAGCAGCATCGCGCAATTCACTGAGGTGGGGTCAAATAAAAAGAACTGCACTAAGCGACCAAAGAAACCCAGATGGGATCTTCCGGTCAGAAATGCCATACCACAACTCTATTTCATTACCCTTCTTATAATGAATCGGCTTCAAATTCTGTCCATTGCATTCCATACGAATGTACCTAATATTCCTGTGCAACATGCACAGACTGAGTTCTTACAGTCCTCAACAAAGAAGAGTACTCTGCAGTCTCAATGTAATAAATACCGAAAATTCCGAATGACCATCTTCGGCTCGTTGACGCACTCACCAGTCTAGTCTATTAGCAAAAGCGACGAAACGGATACTGCTCTCCGTGCACAATAAAATAAAATATTCCGAGAGGCCTTCAATAAGTAATACAACACACTTTTTGTGAAAGCAGGTTGATTTTATTCATGATTCCTGCACACTATATTATTCTCCACTCTATTGGTTACAAAAAAACTATTTTTCAACATAATCTCCGTTCAATCCGACGGCCTTGCGCCACCTTACTGGGAAGGCCTCTCTGCCCGCGTGGTACCACTCTACTGGTCAACGTGGGAGCCAACGTCTTGCTACATCAGTATCCTCACCGTCATCCAAAAACTGCTTCCCGCGGAGTGCATCCTTCATTGGGCCAAAAAGATGGAAATCGGAATGTCTAAAGAGACTTTTTCTGGGAGTGGAGAAATTTTTGAGAATTGCGCTGAATGCGAAGGGGAAAATGTTCCACATTCGAAGGGAAATGTTGAGGATACGTCGCTTATAGAGTTAAACGTAAACACGCCGAATTAGGACATCTGTAAGCTAAAGCAACTCTTCACGTAAATGTTTCAGGAAAGAACTGGCTTCAAACAATTTGAAGGGAGCCAAGTGATAGTTTTATGGACTTGTGTTTCAAAATGGAAAGATAATTATAACAATCTACGGCAATTTCACTGATCGTAGTCCAGACGATTCTGTAAGGTTATAAGCCTTTATAAATGAGAAGTATCCACTTTTATCAGAATGAAAGCTATCAACAAGAAAAAATACGCGAAGGTAGTAAGTGAAATGAGTGTAAACAAATACAGAAATTGATGAAAAGATCATACAAATTGTAACATAATTTTCCAGGACAGCGAAACAGAATGTGTTAACACAGGTAAACAGTTTAAAATGACATGAGAGGTTTCTGCACGCTATAGGTCTTCGTGGTCTGAGCATGTGTGAGCGGCTTTCCACGAAAAAAAAAAAAAAAAAGGCAATGGCTCCCGAGACGGTGAAACAGATTGATGTCGTTCGAAGGCTTTACTCTAGCATTCCAGCGTTCATAGAAAAATACTGCATGTAATATACAGCTTAAAAATGATAACACTAAAACATGAAAATCTCTATTACAATCACACCGGTGTTTGAGTTAAATGAGGGTGTGGGTCGTATGTCTGTAAGCTTCAGGATACGATAGGATAGGATAGGATAGGACAGGACAGGACAGGACAGGACAGGATAGGATTTACGGTGACACCACAGTTCATAGCCTTTCTGCGCGAAACGCCTACCGTACATTCTAGTAACCGTGCAGAAGACGACGCCGCCATCGGGTTGATAACCTGAGAGGATTTCGTGAGTTTAAACACAATTCGATGTAGGACGTGTAACATATTTTCATTTCACTACACCATCAGCGCACATTCTGTCTTTCAGCAACAGATGAACTAAAGAATGGTTCCGAACACGAACTCTAATGTTCTCGCTAGCGATCAGTCAGTGATAAAAACCGTGCATCGGAAACTAGGAATGGACGGCTCAATTGGCGGTCGGCGGCGCGTCTTCTTACGACGCAGCTGCGGTAATTAGTCAGCGAAGCGACAAAGCCCCCGGGGCGGGTCACACAAGAAGGGCGAGCCGAGACCAATCGCTAATTCAGAGTGGAAACAAGTGCCGCCTTCTCACACCTCGACGGCGCCTGTGAGCAGCGCCGCAGAGCCGAACAAACGGCGCGCCCCGCTGCGCGAAAAACCGCCGGCCGAGGCGCCGCTCCGCGCGGACGGAAAAACGCTGGGCGGGACGTGGCGTCGCCCCTGCGCCGCGACTGCACGCGGGGTTCCGAGCTTCCCCCTTGCATGTTATTTAAACTGCGCCGCTGGTAAACGCGACACAGCCGACAACGATATCTCTCTCCATCTTTCTCGCCATCCGGGTGGTAGACCGTACCTGGAAAAGCTGAGGTCTTCGTTCCACTCCCAGACTGTCTCAAGACAGTGTTAAATTACTAAGAGAGTCGCGCAGCGCAGTTTACAGAGTCGAGCGCGGGACACGGAACTGATATGTCGTGTAGTTGGGTTGGGTTGTTTGGGGAGACCAGAGAGAGAGGTCATCGGTCTCATCGGATTAGGGAAGGATGGGGGAAGGAAGTCGGCCGTGCCCTTTCAAAGGAACCATCCCGGCATTTGCCTGGAGCGATTTAGGAAAATCACGGAAAACCTAAATCAGGATGGCCGGACGCGGGATGGAACCGTCGCCCTCCCGAATGCGAGTCCAGTGCGCTAGCCACTGCGCCACCTCGCTCGGTAATTACTAAGAGTGGCTGCATTTACGGTACAGCAGATGACGAAACACAGAAAAAAATCTTAGTACATGTAATAATAATGGGCATCATAACAACAACTGGAGCTGCTATTTGCCGTAGAAGATAGTTGCTACAGTGTGAGAACGACGAAACGGAACAGAAATCTCATTTATATGAATCAAGGGGCACGCCGAGATTGTGGGGAATGAGGAGGTCGACCAACTGGGGATCTAGGATATAGCTGCTGTAGGCACAGATATAGTCAGAAGCGAATGGAACAAGGAGTGGCGGATATGGACAAAAAAAATGGTTCAAATGGCTCCGAGCACTATGGGGCTTAACATCTGTGGTCATCAGTCCCCTAGAACTTAGAACTACTTAAACCTAACTAACCTAAGGACATCACACACATCCATGCCCGAGGCAGGATTCGAACCTGGGACCGTAGCAGTCGCGCGGTTCCGGACTGAGCGCCTAGAACCGCTAGACCACCGCGGCCGGCGGGGATATGGACAAAGGCACCACGTACAGACAAGTGCACCTACATACACAGAAGGCACAATCACACACAGAAAAATGGGATATGAGACATAACTTTCCTGCCAAACAGAACAAGAGGCGTTTCGTCGCGACCACTTCTAGACTGAAATTCAACCACGGCTGTTATCGGCATCACCTCAACAGAATGAATGTCATACCATCGCCACAATGGAACTGTGAGGACATCTAGGACGTCGGCACATAACTTTTTCTGCCCCCTACACGGTAAGGAATGAGACTGATTACTTACTGAGCTGGTTAAAACAGAACAATGAGTTCTCTCGAATGCGTTGATACTCTTGACAACAGTAAATACAAACATTCATAAATTGCTCGTGTTGTTCTTGTTAAATGTTGGCCTTAAAATATAAGCGAACAGCTAGGCTTTGTGTGTGTGTGTGTGTGTGTGTGTGTGTGTGTTTGTGTGTGTTTACTTTGCTTATTTAGAAACTAGTTTGTTAACCCAAGTTGCTGAGGTGTTTTTGTTAATGTTACTAAAATCTGTGTTTTACATTACAGAGCAATTTGTGTGGGAAGGGTGGGGGGGGGCAGCTGAGTGAGTTTGAACAAGCGCCGTTAGTGTACACAGAGACCAATAAACAATAAAAATAATTAATCATAGTTCTTGTGTCCGTTAGCTCTCTATCTCAAACATTTCAGTACTCACGGTGATAAACTGGTTTCTGCTGTGTATTTCCTCGAGGCTGACAAAAAGGAAGGTCAGGATGATAGGTCATGTGTTAAGATATCAGGGTACTAGAGGGCGCTGTAGAGGAAGAATGGAATAAACCCAGCAAATAATTGAGGACGTCGGTTGTAAGCGGTGCTTCGCGATGAAAAAGGTCGGCACTGGAAAGGAATTCGTAGCGGACCGCTTCAAACCAGACAGAAGACTGATTGGAAAAAAAAATACGGGCTAGCATGTTTGATGTTTGTTCTTCAGTACCTCGTTGGAAATGCCTTCACAAAAGAGTTTATCTTATACGCAGGACTTCTCACTGGATGGAGCAAGATGCACTATTTTCAGTTAAATCAAGGTCAGACAAATTCTTGCATTCTACTGCCCTATTTCAAGTTACTACTGCGTTGCCACTAACATTTTCACATGAAAGGTAAGTTCGTCGACATCTGGATCATTAGAGACTAAATCAGTAAGAGAAGACTTAGGAAGACATCAGTCTTGCACTCATCGAAGGAACCATCCAAGTTGAATATCTGAGCCACCTAACCTGTTGGGAGGAATGTGTATGGCAAGGAAAAATATCTCGTTAATTTCATTACAGCTATGGCTCCTAGAACGCAGTTTATAACTTCGTCCAGACGAATAAATTCGTACAATCAGGAGTGAAAAGAAAAGTAGAGAAACGGTTACCTAACATGCGTTTCATCTTTTCTCTGAAACTTGTCTGCCAAACGCAAGGGAGGCACATGATTCGTTAACCATAAAGGTACGAACAAAATAATTCTGTCAGTACAGACTCAAGAATTTAGGACCGCACTACACTGTGAAACATCTTTGCCAAATCTTGTATGAAATGTAGGACTACAATCCAACTTTTGTGAAACATTATAAAATTACCCCAGTACATAGTAAAAAAAAATTTATGAAACGTGTTTGAGAAAGTTCTTTTACGGTATAATACGGGCCTCAAACAGCTTGAGTCACTTTCCATTTGGTGTCATATTACAGAATAAATGAATTACGTACTTTCATTTCGTTATAACTGACCAGCTGGATTTTACTACAGTAAATTATTCGTGTAATTGTGTGCTAACTACTTTGCGCGCAAGTTGCAGTTTTGGACTGTAGTCGTCTTCTTTTTACAATCCTAAGACTGATCTATGTTGAGAAAAAATTCTAATACTGCCCATTTGAACACCTGCCGAAAAAGGAAAATCTACGGTACTGGTAACTTTTGTTTATATAATCACAGCGGCACAAATAATTTTATTCCTATTTTGTTAGCGGATCAGCATACTTGTTTCTCACTGCTGACACCTGAAAAAGGTCCATTATTTTTAATGCTCTTCTTTCTTCCGTAATTAATAAAGAATGAAATGTACCGCCTCTGTTGACAAACTACCGAGCACATGCTATATGTATATTCACATTACAGTAAAATAAGCGGTGTGTGTGCCGTTTTGCGCGATCGGCTACCGGCAGAAGTGCCTTTAAAAGTTGCGGTGAAGCCTGGTCCTTAAACAAACATATCCCTAGACCGCCCAAAGAAACGCTTAAAAAATAAGCAAATTTAGCGGAGCGAGGAGGGCGGCCGGAAGAGGCCAGTATATCATGCGGCTCTTCAATATAATTTTACGTGTATAATCGTTAAGACTTTTAAGTGCGTGCTCGTAAAAGGAGCGCCCGCGGAGATGTGTTATTAAAGTATTTATTGCGCGAGAGGCGAGCGCGCAACTGTGGCCGGGAGTCGGCCGAGTCGCGACCAGATCCGTGTCCTGCGGTCATTAACCGAATGACTGCTGTCTCATTATTCCATCGAGCGTTGGTGAACCACAACCGCCCGCCCGACACAATAAGGCGCGCTAAATTATCCAATCAGAGTGCAGGCGCGGGCAGTCGGCGGGGGGAAAAAAGGTCGAACTGTCAAATACGCAATTACACCACAGTTTCGCAAAGATTTGAGGCAATCCTTTCGCAAGCCATTATTGGGTAAGCAAAATAAGCGTTTGCACAATGGCTAGAGTACAGATGGTATTCAGTTTTGCGCACCAGAGGCTACGTTATATATTCTTGTCTATGAAAACTTTTACAACTATCACATGTGAACATCAGTTAGTGTCGAGCATCCGCTTTAAAGTAATAAATTAATGCTATATTTCAACGTCCAATAATGTAAAACTCATAGTGGGATGGGTACCACAGGGTTCTGTTCTAGGTCCACTGTTTCTGTCAATATCAGTGGTATGCCACTTAACATGAAAAGTTTCTTTTTTTTCTAAATCTTCCTGCGTATACCATCATGGTGAAAGACTCGGCACCTAGCGTAAATAGTTAAGCAAACAGTGACGTGATTAACAGTAGGTCTTCAATAAAACCCTTTCCGGTATGTGATAACCTCGTCATGTTTTTTGGGCAAATGTTCGACCACTGCTGCAACCTGGCTTCATCATGGTGACATATTAACGCTCGCATGTTGGATTATGGCTTGCAGATTACAAAATTGACAGTTAACGGGAAAAAAGAACCACAGAGCATACAGTATCTGACATGCAACTACAGTAGAAGCGAAATTACTCTGTCACTTGCTGACCAAATAATCAGTTAATTCGTGTATTTAAAATTTGTATGACTGAATACAGATGGAAAGCTGCCTTGTATGTACCACCTTCAGGAGTTTGTGCGGAAACTGAATGTCGCTATTTTTTATAATACAAATAATCTCTACTGTCTCTGATACTGAAACGCGAAATCTTGTTTATTTTGCATACTTCTTATCAGTTACATTCTATAGAGTCATATTTTGAGGAAATACTGTGAAATCACAAACCATATTCTTCGCAGAGAAAAACCGCAGTCACACTGATCTACTCTGTTATTTTGTGGGAAGTCTTGGAATTCTGTCTCTGTCATCCCTGTAAATATCATATTTCATGCAATTTGTGGACTCCTTCAAAAGGAATTAATCAAATTATTTCTGTGAGCTCTGGATGTAAACACGATTTTCATTTGGACCAAATTTTGTTAACCACTGCACACAAAGGTTTCCAGCAGAACAGGAAAAAAAACTGAGATTTGTCTCATATTTTCAAACTATAGTGTGAAAGGTTTCCTTGTGGCCCACCCTTTTTATTGCGTACAGAAGTTTCTCACAGTAGCTCACAGTCAATTATTTTATACACTGGTGTTGCAGATCTTTAGTGGCTTTTTTTTAACTGTCTCCTTCTTATCATCTTATCATCTTGGCGAAGTAGCTGCGACTAAAAAAACTCAACGTTGCCTCTTGAATTAAACTGAAATGCACTGACAACTTACCGAATTGGAGAGGCCCGGTAATGGGAATGAGAACCAGTCTATCATTCGGCTACACTGATTTAGTGTAAATCTATTCGAAAGTCGGTCGGTGATTCGATGTCGTCAATCCTTAATCCGAGCACAATGCCTTATTCGTTGCAACCCCCGATCGTCACTCACTTTGAGTCTGTTTTTCACCGCACATATGAGGCGCATATCGTAGCACTTGTTCGTCGGATGTGCTTGTATGTAAGATCGAGTGGTGTTGTTAGTAATATTACTGAAATCTGAGACGACCTCAGAAAGTTACATTTTTCTACGCAGCTCAGAGTGAAAAACAGTTCATCAGTGACAATGGCTCAGTAACAAACGAGCAACAGGGGAATCTAAGCATGATAAATACCGTGAACGATGAAATATCTGTTAAAACGATCTCGCCAAAGGCGATGAAAGTAATAATGGTTCAAATGGCTCTGAGCACTATGGGACTTAACATCTGAGGTCATCAGTGCCCTAGAACTTACAACTACTTAAACCTAAGTAACCTAAGGACGTCACACATATCCATGCCCGAGGCAGGATTCTAACCTGCGACCGTAGCGGTCCCGCGGTTCCAGACTGTAGCGCCTAGAACCGCACGGTCACACCGGCCGGCATGAAAGTAATATTTTAGTACATTGCGTATGTAGTATTCTACCGGCGTACGCGACTTCAGTAACCGCCTGCTATTGTAATTTTGTAAACAAGCCTCATGAAGGCTTCAGCGTGAAATGTAGCGTCATGCATGACAAACACAAGAGCCGCAATGCCACGTGCAGGATCGTCATTAGAAGTGCAGCCGTGCACAGGTCGACCGATGCTTACGCAGCCAGTAGCGTTTCCTCACCGGCGTGTATCACCGCTGCGCTCCTTGCCCCTGCCTGCATCCACGAACAGGTGGCCCATTCCGTTTGATACGCTCAGCTGCAGCACCGCCAGCGCGTCGCTTATTGTCAAAAAAGGAAAAAAAGTACCAGCGTCCTAAATCACGGCAGTGTTTGTCCTAGTCGTCAAACGTAATAAAATTTTAAGGCAGATACAGATCGTAATTTGGGGCAGTCGATATCGCCCGCATCCATAGCGGTCGACGTCATTCGCGGCCGCCTCATGTGCTGCTACTACCGGTGCTGCTTACAATACACGGTGACACCCAAGTTAGCTTCAGTCTAAAATCTTCTACCAGCCTTACTTTTGAAAACCGTGTACCATTACAAATATTCAGTGCGTTAAGAATCTTCTCTGCAACACCCTTATTTATATCCGGTGTTATGAGCTTTTCTTGCGTGTTTTTCATTGGTTTTCCTCCTGTCCTTACGCATTTTGGTTCTTCTCTTTTTTTTTTTAATTTAACGCATAAAATTTACTATGATGAAGACAGTCAATAGTAGTATCTGAGACGTTGCTGTTTTAATTTCACACTATGTCGTGGAAACACGCGCAAAAGGATTTTACTGGCTTGGACCATGCAAAAACTTACGCTCTAATTGAGATGGAATTTTTCGCAACTACAGCTCGACTCTCTAAAAAATCAAGAACGCCAAATAAATAATTTTTTTTACCAAAATAGTCGTACAAATAGTCCAAAATTCGCCACGTATAGCTATTAAATATGTATTGTTTTGCTTGAGGGGAGTTATTTTAATGTGTGCTTCCAACGTTTACTCATAGTTTTTGAACATAGGTTTCAGAACTTTTAATGTAGATATTTTTCATAGTCTGACAAGCTAAAGAGAACAAAATTCAACGAGTTAAAAGACGTCACCATTCATTTACTTTTCTTTATAGTAAAATCGACAATAATTCATTCGGTTTCATGCAGATATCGTTAACTGTCTTCATCTACATATACACGCTACATCAACGTTTTACTCCACTTCCGAACAGTTCTTGCCCATTTTACTGCCTCAGTAGCCAAATACGTCGTCAGAGATAGGCTAGCACATTTCCTGTAGTCTGTTCCTTCCTATTCTTTTCATATGAAGGTACCTCGTCCGTCGTAGACGTTGCGAACAGTTGCGACTGCGGTGAGCACAGAAACACCATCCAAGCATTCCTTTCCCTCTCGAAATATATATTCATCTATTTGCTAGCGTTCAAGCATCAGCAGCGTCAGCATCAAATCATGATATTCATACGCAGTGGCTGAGGCCGACACGAATATAGTGTCGCAGTAACGAGAGGGATGTGCGAAATTCTCAATGAGACAATTGCCCATTCCTTGTGGTGAACGAAAAGTCACTAGTAAAACATTTTGTACGCCAGGTCCGATAAATAGTGCTGGAAAGGCATTTGGTTTGCCTTCTTACAGGTCAGCAGACCGTATACGCTGTAATCTCCTGTACACCATCGTCTACCTCTATACTCGCAAACCGCTTTACGGTGAGTGGTAGAGGGTATTACTCTTATTTTCATGTCTCCTCTTCACTGTAACACGTCACTATGAGTCTGGAGAGGCTTTATAGCCAGCTAATGGAGAAATAAACATTTCAAAAGAAAAGTAGTGATTCTCAACCGCCTTTCAAGTTGGAATTACACTTGAGGTTGCTATTTTTTTTAAAAAAACTTTTATGCGCCTACCTATTTCAGCGTGTACTGACCTACCATTAAGAACGCAATAGCTCGTAGAGAACTTACAATTGTAAAGCAACGTTTTACATTACAAAATACAATGAAACCGAAAATTACAGCAAAAAGTAAGTACAAACTCAAATATATCTGTAATATAGTCCAATCACCAATTTAATAAATCCTGTAACGCTAAGAATGGGTCAGCTCACTATCACTCGTAATGAGAGACGGTTCTAGGCAACCAGTGCATTGCCGCGCCTGTAGTGACCATCCCTGGCACCTATAGTTCTGCACTGAGGGAGATGGCGCAGTGATCAACAGAACGGACTAGCATTTGGGAGGGCTATGGTTCAAGTCCCCGTCTGGCCATCCAGATTCAGGTTTTCCGTGATTTCCCTATTTCGTTCCAGCCAAATGTCACGATGGTTACTTTGAAGTGGGCACAGGCATTATCCTGCCCCATCCTTTCTTAATCTGAGCTTGTGCTCCGCATCTAATGACCTCGCTGTCGAAGGAACATCGAACTCTAATCTTCTTTCTTTTCTCCATTCAAGCCGCGTCTGTCACATCAGATGACTAAATGTCTCACAACTGGAACGTGTCATTAGATTCTACGAGGCGTGTTTTTTAAGTAAGTACCGTTTTGAAATTAAAAAAAGACGTGCTAAGATATGCTCAAATGGTTCAAATGGCTCGGAGCACTATGGGATTTAACTTCTAAGGTCATCAGTCCCTTAGAACTTAGAACTGCTTAAACCTAACTAACCTAAGGACATCACACACATCCCTGCCCGAGGCAGGATTCGAACCTGCGACCGTAGCGGTCGCGCGGCTCCAGACTGTAGCGCCTAGAACCGCTCGGTCACTCCGGCAGGCGCTAAGATGTCAATAATTTTATTTTTACATGAAAGCCTGTACCTTAATCTACTTTTCTACATAATTTCCGTCAATACTGAGGCACTTGTCATAACGTTGTACCACTTTCTGAATACCCTCCTCATATAAGTCTGCCGTATGACTTGTTAACCACTGCTTCACCACTGTTTTGACTTCGTCATCGTCTTGACGCTGACCGCCCAGGTATTTCTTCAAGTGTAGGAACAGATGGTATCACTGGGCGCAAGATCGGGGCTGTACGGAGGATGATCTAGAGTTTCGCCATCAAAAACATGTGATGAGATCTTAGGTCTAATTCGCCACATGCGGACGGGCATTGTCTTGCAGCAAAACGATGCCCTTGCTCAACTTGCCACGTCTTTTGTTCTCAATTGAACGGCGCAGATTGTGCAATGTCTTACAGTAAGCTGCTGCACTGATTGTCTCTTTACTGGGTGGTCAGAGTCTTCAAGACGATGACGGAGTCAAAACATTGGTGATGCAGTGGTTAACAAGTCAGGCGGCAGTCTTCTATGAGGAGGGTATTCCAAAACTGGTAGAACGTAATGACAAGTGCCTCAATATTGACGGAAATTATGTAGAAAACTAGATTAAGGTACAGGCTTTCATGTAAAAATAAAATTGAGGTATCTTAGCACGTCTTTTTTGAATTTCAAAACGGTACTTACCTAAAAAATTGCTCAAATGGCTCTGAGAACTATGAGACTTAACTTCTGAGGCCATCAGTCCCCTATAACTCAGAACTAGTTAAACCTAACTAACCTAAGGACATCATACACATCCATGCCCGAGGCACATCCATGCCCGAGGCAGGATTCGAACCTGCGACCGTAGCGGTCGCGCGGTTCCAGACTGCAGCGCCTAGAACCGCTCGGCCACTCCGACCGACCGCATTTTCTTAAAAAAACACGCGTCTTAGTTACATATGAAACATCAGGGTGGTGTTGGGTTCGATCACTGGGTTCATAGTAATCCCATACCCACAGTGCAAATCTGTCGCAGTAAATGTCACACAAAATTTGGTACATAACACAACAAAATCGAAACATCGAAAAAAATTAGCTACGGTCTGGAAACACCTCAGATTGCCCTGGCACAGTATATAAGCCCTCCAAATCACGGGCTGTAGTCCTCACTGGTATCCTGTATTAACACCACATCTCGTACGCTACGCAGGTACGGTGGTAGGCTCTGGAGGCGCGGCGACGAGAGAGAGCTACAATGCCGACGCGGCGCGGCGTGGCCAGGTAGCGAGTGCAGAGCAACGCAACGCAGCGAGGAACGGGGCAGTGTTAACCGTGGCCGTGTCTGGCGCGCGCATTGTGGGCCCGGGTTGGCGGCCCCGCGGGGTGTCTTTGTGCGCCGGGCTGCGAGTGCGCAGCCTCCCAGCACGGCTCCAGAGCCACAGAACGGCCGCACAAAGAGCACCGCCGCTAAACGGAATCCTCCCCAATCTGCTTTCCTCTCCATTCTCTGGCCTGACGTCCATTACGCTATTAGCGTACCGACGGACAGGGAGCTTCTTGAACGGAAGACTCGGTACGCTAATGGCGTATAGAGTCTTCCGTTCAAGAAGCTCCCTGTCCGTTCTGCAATTTCTATTTTGCTCTGCGTACTCGCAAAACGTACCACTGTATTTAAAAGACTGACAATGGTCCATCCTATCTCTGCCACCATCCAGCTTTGTTACAACGTGGAAGTTACTTCCACTCTTCGCACCATACTGTGGAGAAACAGCAAATATTTGGAAGCGACGGTATAAGTGATTTCACTGTTTCACTAATACCGCCTTCGTGCAGTGGATTAGCGTCTCTAATGATACTGTGGCCTAGGCTCGAATTCCGGCAACTATTTCCGATTTTCTGAGTTGTGAGGTCCTGGAACTGACTCTAACATGTCAACTGAGGAATAAACAAACAGCTACAAAAAAAAGTTCAAATGGCTCTGAGCGCTATGGGACTTAACTTCTGAGGTCATCAGTCCCCTAGAACTTAGAACTACTTAAACCTAACTAACCTAAGGACATCACACGCACACTCATGCCCGAGGTAGGATTCGAACCTGCGACCGTAGCGGTCTCACGGTTCTAGACTGTAGTGCCTAGAACCTTCTGGAATGCAGATGTGCGGGACAAACTTTGCATACACAATTCTCTTCTTCAAAACGCTCTGGATAATGTCTTCAACACTTTATTGCTTCCATTGCGATTTGTACACAAGAACGTTGCCACACTACCTCACGAGTCCCCTGCTTAACACTTTCTGGTCACAACGGACTGGTCGAATACAAATATGTTGTTCACAATTGCTAGTTCAAGCTGCCACCGTAGTTACTGCGCTGGCGTCGCTTATACGCCTGGAATAAAAACAATCTCGGAACTTTTTAGACGGACGGCGTAACCTATACCCTGCAAGTCACTGTACACAGCATGGTGGAGAACGCGTAGTACCAATATTATTGATTTTCTTGGCTGTTCCATTCATGTGCTGATTAAGGAAAGAATTATTATCGTGGGTGACTTTATCTACGCCGGCCGGTGTGGCCGTGCGGTTAAAGGCGCTTCAGTCTGGTACCGCGTGACCGCTACGGTCGCAGGTTCGAATCCTGCCTCGGGCATGGATGTGTGTGATGTCCTTAGGTTAGTTAGGTTTAATTAGTTCTAAGTTCTAGGCGACTGATGACCTCAGAAGTTAAGTCGCATGGTGCTCAGAGACATTTCAACCATTTTTTGAACTTTATCTATCTTATCTTATTCTCACGATCCCAACGCGAGATATACGATGGTGGCAGAGCAACAGTCGTGCTATATTTTCCGAATACAGGTTCTCTAAATTAATGAACAGAGTTTCGCGGAAACTACTTGGCTTTTTGCCCACGGCTCCTCATGTAAGTTCCCGAATATTTCTATTGTACTTTTGTAATGGCCAGTTACGATCCTAGATCAACTGTTACGCAAGATAGAACAATTACGATGCAGAAGTAATTACTGTCAGGGAAATGATGGTTCCCCCTCCGTTTGGCTTCAGATACGGGAAGCTGTTTGGCCACGGTGACTCCGCGCCTCGGGGCTAGCCTGGGAGCTCGTCCCAGGAGTCAATGCACGGGCCGGGCACGGCGTGCCGGACTCCGGAAGCGCCAAGCGGCCTGCGCCAGCCGTGGCGAGTCGAGGCGAGAGGTTCCCAGCCGCATCCTGCGCCGTACGATCCGAGCAGACGTCGGGCGCTCGCGCCTAATTCGATTAGATCGTGATTGTGTGTACATGTGCTGCATTGTCTCGCCCGTGAGAAACGTTTAATGGGAATTTTATTGCTTGTTGATTACCGACACTGCACTATTGTTTCGGACGCTTTATGAATATTTAATAAGACGTCTTGCCGCCGGGTCGGGCCGCAGTGCTCGGCGGCGAGCCACGGCGCTCGCGACTACTGTACAAGGCATGGCATGCAACGCCGCATTTCCTCCCCTTCGCGGACGCGAGTGTCGCTCAAAAGGCCGGCCACGCAGCAGGCCCGCAGCTGCTGAAACCTGCGCCTTCCCGTCCGCCCGTCCGCTGCATCCGACGCGAAGCCGCGGCTTTCGGGCGCGTCGGCGGGCGGTTTACGACCGTAACCGAGCTTCTTTATGTGTCATTTCGCTCTGATATACTGTACAAACAATGAGATGCTGCATCGAGTTGTTTCTGAACGACTCTATTACCAAAGCCGGCCGGGGTGGCCGAGCGCTTCTAGGCGCTACAGTCTGGAACCGCGGGACCGCTACGGCCGCAGGTTAGAATCCTGTCTCGCGCATGGATGTGTGTGATGTCCTTAGGTTAGGTAGGTTTAAGTAGTTCTAAGTTCTAGGGGACTGATGACCTGAGCAGTTAAGTTCAAATGGTTCAAATGGCTCTGAGCACTATGCGACTTAACTTCTGAGGTCATCAGTCGCCTAGAACTTAGAACTAATTAAACCTAAATAACCTAAGGACATCACACATATCCATGCCCGAGGCAGGATTCGAACCTGCGACCGTAGCGGTCACTCGGCTCCAGACTGTAGCGCCTTGAACCGCACGGCCACTCCGGCCGGCAGCAGTTAAGTCCCAGAGCCATTTGAACCATTTTCCATTACCAACTTTTGCGAATTCCGTGTCGGTTAGAGAGAGCAATTAACTGTATACGTCGTCGAAACTCAAATGAAATAAAATGTTCTTCGTGACGTTTTCTCCGGAAACACTACACTCGCAAAGTCTCAGAAGATGATGACTGACCTAACCGGTACCAAACAAATCTTTTCCAACAACTTTCTTAAGTGATTGGAAATGCGTCCAGTCCTTTCTTTCTAGCACCGGCACAATCGCAAAACCTGTTTTGTTAACAACGTTTTATCTTTATTTGTAGATCTTCCCAGTGGGAAAGTAGAGACAATGAAAGAAAAAAATGTGATTCTTGAACAGATCGTACTTTAGATTTCAAGGTCTTCGATTTCATCTCAGTAAGGAGATTTGTCCAACCTTTCAGGTGCTCAAGTTAAACAATATTTTTTTCCTATTGACTGCCAAAAGCGTACGTATGCTAGCAACATACTGAGTCACAACAAAATCACATTTGGTGTAAATAAACACTTACTAAAAAAGTGAGATTACACATAGTTTTTCGAAAAATATTGATCTAATACAATAACCTAATTTTGTATATAACACCTCTCCCTAAATTAGTTTACATGTACCAACGCATTTACGCAAAAGAAGCTGGGATAGGTGTGGGGAGCAGGCAGCGTTCGAGACACCACGACATTTCGATGAATGTCATACTCATCATCATCTGACAAAAATTCAGACATCGACATTATCTAAATGAAACAATATGGTTCCAGAGATCTTTTCAAGTCACAACATCTACGATGTATATATGAGTACTGAAGGGACGAATAAAAATTTGTTCCAAGGCCAGGTTTCGAACCTGGCTCACCTACTCACCAGGCTTATGCGCTACACACAATACCACCCTGGCAGAGAGGCTTTGCACAAGTGCGCAGCCGACGGTGGCAGCATCTCTCCTCAATCCAAATTTCCATTCACGGCTCAAAAAAAATGGTCCAAATGGCTCTGAGCACTATGGGACTCAACTGCTGAGGTCATTAGTCCCCTAGAACTTAGAACTAGTTAAACCTAACTAACCTAAGGACATCACAAACATCCATGCCCGAGGCAGGATTCGAACCTGCGACCGTAGCGGTCTTGCGGTTCCAGACTGCAGCGCCTTTAACCGCACGGTCACTTCGGCCGGCTTCACGGCTCACCTCACTGCCTAGTGAGCAGGATACCCAGGTTCGAATCCTGGCCTTCATACAAATGTTCATTCGGCGCTTCAGTCTGCATCTACACGTTGTTGACATTAGCGCATGAGACAACTTGTTCGAAACGCAGAGGTGAAAGAAGAATGATACCTAAACCGAGAGGTTGTCACAACAACACTGTGTGGAAGGTTATCTTTCGGCGGCCCTGTTAGCGTTATCTGAGAGTACAAGGCTGTATAATAAATACATAAATAAATAAAAATGAAGTCCTCCACAGCATTTATGGTAGACAGACAATGATCAGTGAAATATAAATATCTGTCAAAAAATTACTGGACTAGCGAAATTGGCTAGAAAATTAAAAGTTTAGGATTAAAAAGAGGCACGAGGGAGGAACACAGAGCAGTCATACGTATTGGTTAAAAACAGTCTTCGTTGCAATTTTAGTTTTTTATTTCTCAACTACGCGTTTCGCCTCATTTAGGTATCTTCTGGTTGACTTTAATATGGTATTTCCTAAACCGATCCTTTAGACAGTGTAGCCAAAGGGTATCGTCGAATACATCAGGCCAACATCGCCTTCGTTAAACTCAGTAAAAACTTTTCTAGATGGACGCGAGTGACTCCAAGACCTGCATAACGCGTTCCCGTTCACAGGAGCGAGTAACAGAATAAGATGGGGCTCTAGTAGTAAGCATAATGCACCACAGCGTCGTGTGCCAGTACTGAAGCCTAATACAGAATCACCTCAATAGGTGGCACTGCCACGCAGCTGCTGGTAAGAATGAGAGATCATACACCTAGTAACAGTTGAACTATCGTTGAGAAAAAGCGAGAAGTGAAGAGCTGCTTAGAGTACCGAACGCTTGACCTGGGCATTCTCTGCAATAACAACGAGCAGTATGCCCGCACCTCCGATATTCGTCTGGACGCATTCGCAGAGACTGCGGTGTCAGCGGCCAGTTCTCGCCGGAGGCCGGCTGTTGCAAATTGGCACCGTGATGAGGGCCTGTGTTGTGGGAGGGGGCCGGCGCCTGTCCGAAAAGAGATGAGGAGGGAGAGGAGATGGTGAGGTGAGGAGATGAGATCTGGGCGGCAGGTATGCGGCTGACGGATTGCGGCGGCTCGGCCGGCCAGGAATGCGCCCTCGCCGGCAGATCCAGCGGCGGCGATAGCCGAGCCACATACCGGCGGCGGCGGCGCCCCCAGGGCGAAAAACCGCGCGCGTGATGGATGTCACTTACCCGCGCGCCTCGCGCTGCCCCCGGCGCAGAAGCGGCCTGTCTGCGCCCGCCACCTCGTTTGTTAACATCAACGTCTCTCTCTCTCTCTCTCTCTCTCTCTCTCTCTCTCTCTCTCTCTCGACCTACTTCTCCCCATTAATACAAATACCACTTTCCTCACCACTCAGTCGTTCAATGTCAATGGTATGATTTTCTGCTGGCAAAAAGTATCAAAGGTTCCACTGAAGATGCTGACGTATTCCATCTCCTGTCTGCTTATAAGGGACATCTACCATCAGAGGGTAATTTACCAGTTTTGGGGTTCGGAGGATATACAACAGGTGCACATAGTCTAGTAAGTTTGACCTGTTGACGATCGATCCCGATATCGCCATCTTTGTGATAACATGTATCTTTCTTACTCTGAGATAACATCTGTTGTCGTACACCAGCGAAACTCTTTACATTCTATACCATAGTTTTGTTTCTCCACAGTACTGTGTTACAAGCATTTGCGAAAACAATGGGTATAAAAGAATTTTCTTCTAACGCTTTTCGTGCTTCATTTAATCAAAGAAGTTATTAATTTCTGCAGTTATTGGATGAAAGGCGACATATCTTCTTTACGATCCACAAATATCCCGGAATTTACTGATTTGTATAGTTTCTTGAATTGACATTCACGATGTTCTAAAAACATTTATATCAGGCGAAAAGTTGTAGCATACCAAAAGTGTTATATGTCGTATGATCGGTCGGCCGGGGTGGCCAAGCGGTTCTAGGCGCTACAGTCTGGAACCACGTGACCGCTTCGGTCGCAGGTTCGAATCCTGCCTCGGGCATGGATGTGTGTGATGTCCTTAGGTTAGTTAGGTTTAAGTAGGTCTAAGTTCTAGGGGACTGATGACCACAGATGTTAAGTCCCATAGTGCTCAGAGCCATTTGAACCAGACGTGTTATCTCAGTCTCTATCCTCCCGAATATTGCCCTAACCCTACAATAGGAAGGAAACCACCATTAATTTTTTTGCAGGGAAGCAGTGGTTGGGAAGGGAGTGAGACAGGGTTGTAGCCTATTCCCGATGTTATTCAGTCTGTACATCGAGCAAGCAGTAAAGGAAACAAAAGAAAAATTCGGAGTAGGAATTAAAAGCCATGGAGTAAGAAATAAAACTTCGAGGTTCGCCGATGGCATTGTAATTCAGTCAGAGACAGCAAAGGACCAGGAAGAGCAGCTGAAAGGAATGGACAGTGTCTTGAAAGGAGGGTATAAGATGAAAATCAACAAAATCAAAATGAGGATAATGGAATGTAGTCTAATTAGATCAGGTGATGCTGAGGGAATTAGAATAGAAATGAGACGCTTAAAGTAGTAAATGAGTTTTGCTATTTGGGAATCAAAATAACTGCTGATGGTCGAAGTAGAGAGAATAGAAAATGTAGACTGCCAATGGCAAGGAAAGCGTTTCTGAAGAAGAGAAATTTGTTAACATCGAGTATACATTTAAGTGTCAGGAAGTCGTGTCTGAAAGTATTTGTAAGGAGTGTAGCCATGTATGGATGTGAAACGTGAACAATAAATAGTATAGACAAAAAGAGAATAGAAGCTTTCGAAATGTGGTGCTACAGTGCTGAAGATTAGATGGGTAGACCACGTAACTAATGAGGAGGTATTGAATGGAATTGGGGAGAAGAGAAATTTTGTGGCACAACTTGACTAGAAGACTAGAAGAAGGGGTCGGTTGGTAGGGATCATCAGTTTAGTATTGGAGGGTAGCGTGGAGGGTAAAAATCGTAGAGGGAGACCAAGAGATGAATACACGAAACGGATTCAGAATGATGTAGGTTGCAGTAGGTACTGGGAGATGGAGAAGCTTGCACAGGATAGAATAGCATGGAGAGCTGCCTCAAACCAGTCTCTGGGCTGAAGACCACAACAACAACAATTTTTTTGTATACGAAGATGTTAGTGACCACACCCGGTGACTGTGTACGTGAGAGACGAGGTTTTCGCAGTAATACACGGTGGTCGCACCCCACAGCAGACGGTGCGCGCGACCCTCCCAGAGGAACGCGGTAACTCGGACTGCGGCGGCGCTCGCGCTAAGAAGTCCCGCCGGGAAAGAGCGCTGTGAAACCGGAGCCGGTGTGGGCCGCAGCGCAGCGCGCCGGGCAGGGGAGCGGCCATTGAGGCGCGGAGCCTTTCAGAGGTCGGTCTCTGCTCTGCTCTGCAGAAGAATAGGCGGGCCAGCTGCGGAATGCCGCCTCGGGCGGGCCGCGGCACCCAGCTGCGGCCGCCGCGGGCGCCGACGCCTAGGGCACACCGCGGCCCGGCTCTGTCTAACTGGCCTTCCCAGCCGCCGAGGCCCGCCACACCGCTGCCTATAGCCAAACTACTGATAACGTTTCGGCTGTAGGCCGTTCAGCGCCTACGGAGTTCACCTGTAGCTATGGAGAAACTACCTGCCAGACAACACAAGGACCGTGATATGATATCGTGGCGTTTTAATTGATCCATAAAACCATGCGACTTCAGCCATAACAAAACTTTGTTCTGTGCTAATATTTCTATTTAAGGGGCTCCGCACAGGAAGATTTATTTATTTGTTTATTTATTTATTTATTTTTCCAATCATCTTAATCTACGAAATTTCCCCTTTGCAATGATATACAACACATATATATTTTTTGCCTTATTTCTGGTTTATTCATTCATTTAAACGAAACACTGTGCTTGCGTGACCATGTACATTTAACAGATATGAGACAAAAATTTGATTTTTTGAATCACACAAGCCGGCCGGAGTGGCCGTGCGGTTCTAGGCGCTACAGTCTGGAGCCGAGCGACCGCTACGGTCGCAGGTTCGAATCCCGCCTCGGGCATGGATGTGTGTGATGTCCTTAGGTTAGTTAGGTTTAATTAGTTCTAAGTTCTAGGCGACTGATGACCTCAGAAGTTAAGTCGCATAGTGTACAGAGCCATTTGAACCAAGCCATTTGAATCACACAATCAAGGGGGCAGTTATTTATCAGCTGTGATTCAAACACTTTCAAAGCAGTTCGGATTGTCTCAAGAAGGGGAAACAAATCGGCCGTCTTCTTTCAAAGGAACCATCCCGGCATTTATCTGGAGAGATAAATCCTACCAAGTCTACCAGGCACCATAATCTCAGCCAAAATTCTGAAGACAGTGTTTGTGTCAGTTAGTATACTACATTTTGGTGTCTTTGATGCAGTGGCAATGTTCAATAAAAGAAATGTTGCTCTGTGTGAAGTCCCGAAAAGACTGCTACAAAGTGTTGGTTGTTCCACATAGCAAAGAATGTTAAATTTAGATAAGGAAAGACTTAGGTCATCAGAGACAGCTGTTAGAGACCTCGAAACAAGTGCATGAGAGCGCAGATGAGCAGGAAAAAGGAAATCCCTAGTTGGGATGGAAGAGGCAGCAGGCAATCCATCGTATGGAATAGGGACGCAATAACAACTTTAATGTCCGTTTCCCATAAGTTGTATTTTTTAAGAATAAAATGTACGTTTTCTTAGTTCCTACTTGCTAGAATTTGTTAAGATTTACCGGGTATAATCATAGGAGTATTGCGCGTGTTTTAACACGGGGGTTTTCTTAGTCTTTATTTTTCAATTTTTTATTCCCAATTGGTTCGGAGGGCATGTACATTTTATATGAATAAAATTTACATTGTTTAAGATCCGGCTTTTCCATACTGTTTGGAGCCCCTTAAACTGTTCGGCTAACTTCGGAGCGAGCGGCAAACACAGACGCTAAAGTGCTCCCGTCCCTCTAACGTACCGGTAAATTGCAGAGGACAAGATGCCCTGTATTTATACTCACATGGCTCGACATACCGATACGTAAGTTGACCGCCAGTCTGTCCGACTCGTTCCGAAGGTGGCTGGACGGTTTACAGGCGAAATATTGACAGCGGGCGAAGTTAGGTTGCGGCAGAACTGCTTAATTTATGGATCCACATAAGAACTGTTGATACGGTCTCTGAGTGCACCAGCACCAACCAATACAACGATTTGGATCACTAGTTAAAGATTCACGTTACCCATACTGCTTACTCTTAGCACAACACAGCCAGTGAGATAATTGAAAAATTTAACAATAAAATCGGACTGTTATCTTTCACAGCTATTTTACTACGACGATGTGCATTCAGAAGTCAAATCATGATCACAGCTTCAGTTGTGTAACGCCGTTCATTACTATGTCAACGAGCCATCAACACGTATCTGTGGGAATTGGGTTCTACTCGTCATTGCTATTTGCGAAATTGTGGTGGCATATAAACAGAATTGCAGAAGAACATCATGTTGCGTAGATTTTTGTTGAAATTTTACAATAAAGAATGCATTATAACTCCCACAATGCGCCTTTTGGCTGGCCGATATCGCAACTTAAATTCTAATCATGATGTGATTTCAAACGCACATTCACACAGTAGCAACGCTATGGAAAGATAGTGGATGGGTTTTATTGTTAAGTATTCCACCAATCGGAGATCCCTGTAGTCACTGCTCGACTATAGACAGGAAAAAAGTAGAAGATAGCGGTGCAAAATACGATATATATATAGACGAAAACTGTATCAATAGTTAACGACATAGAAACTCCAGGGGACAGGTATTCAGACTAACAAATCACTGGAAAATGCTCCTGAAGTTGTGTATTTCACCTCGACACTGGCAGTATTGATCTAATGTAGTGAAAAACTAGAATGTCAATAAGCAAAATATGACAGTTACGTCTAAATTTGGAAAAAAAATTGTATCAATAGTTGACTAAACTTGGAATTGCAGAGAAAAGGCCACCAGAGGAATACTTCAATGGAAAGTGCTACTCAGAAATTTCTACGTTTTTGGATACGGACAGTAATGAAATTCAAAAACAATATATAAGAGACAGTCAAATGGAAACGAGACGGATGAAAAAAAATTAAGTGAACTATTATTTCAAAAGTAATTGTCATAACTTTTAATACATTTACCCCAATGTGAGGCAAGGCGGTCAGTGTCTTCGTGGGAAAATGTTTTCAGGTGCCTACGGAACCATGTTTGTATCCAGGCGTGTATCTCTTCGTCCAAAGCAAAACGACGGTTGCGGATGGCTTTCTTCAGGGCTCCAAAAATATGGAAATCGCATGGGGAAAGATCGGAACTGTATGGAGGATGTGTAAGGACTATTCAACGAAACTTCTGCAGTGTAGTCGGAATAACCCTGGCAACCTGTGGGCCCGATCTCTCTCCATGTGATTTTCACTTGTCTGGAGCCCTGAAGAAAGATGTTCGTTGCCTTTGATTTGCTTTGGACACAGAGTGCACGTCTGGGTACAATCGTGGTTCCGTAAGCTATAGCAAATATTTGTCTACCGTCTGGTCTCACACACTTTGCTTTCATGTTATCCATCTGTCTCGTTTTCATTTGATAGTTCCTTATAGATGATACTTAACTGCAATACTTCCATGAAACAAATGACCAACGATTATGATGCATCTTCACAAAGCCTTATTCCATTATGGTCTCCTCACTGCAAAAGCAACCAAGGGAAGTTGGAGTTTTAATGTCACGTAGATACCGCCGGCCTTAGAGGTGGAACACTACGTGAGGTTAGCAACGTCTGTGAGTTTGTTGAAGAAATCACCCCAACACCATCCAGAACTTATCTGGGAAACTTTTAAGGCCCGAGTATGGATCTGAATTTCTCTTCTTGAACATGAATCCAATATCTTCAGCACTCCTCCATCTCAGTCAGTCGATTTAATCTGTCAATATAAATTGCTGCTGTAGAATTGCACTTTGAGTTATAAACCCATACGTCCCTCGAACAAGCATCAGCAATAAAAATACAAATTAAAATAGAAACAGAACAGTGCCTATACCAGATATTGAACTCCCGACATTTCCAATAATCACAACGACCACACCTATCCAAATCCAGCAGCAAAAGGTAAAAAGTAATGCAAAACTTTCCGAATACAGCGAAGAAATGCTAAACTGCTGCAAGAAAGTGTTCCAACGTACTTAACAACAGCTGGGTCCACCCATTTAGAAAGTAAGGGCCATTGAAAAAAAAAATCTTGCCAGTATGTTCTTTTTCGCCTAAAGGGTAACAATGCAATACCACCACAGCTTTATGCTCCAATGGACCCTTTAGGATAACGATTTCAAGCTTCGATGCCCTAGCCGACAGCCATCTTGCACGTCGCCGACAAATCTGGAGACAAAGTGTTATTCATAGCTGGGCTGGAAACGATTTCAAACAGATTACGACCTGCTGGTTCCTTAGAGATAAAGATAACAACAAGCTAAGTGAGAAGAATTCAATAAAAGGAACTATTTCTGAAGGCAACAGGCTTGACTGGCTGTACGATTTATTGCAGCAGTCTGATTCGATTTCCAGACCGGTAAACGATACTAACATCAGGTCCAAACGTCTTAACATATACGACAGCGGCCATTACCTCCGGAAAAATATCGGGCACGAGCGCTCATCTTCCACCAGTAACATTTTAAGTACCGTGTAACAGCCCACGTAACGACCCGCCTTTTTTTTTAGGACTCCACGCACTTGCCGTGTTCTTTTTGTTACATGCCGCACAGTTTCGCTCCTAACTGGTCACTAACGGCAAACTGATTTCACTTCACAAATTGTTGCGGTCATAGTTTCTACAACTTTTTTTCTCACCACCAAATGTAAGGCGGACTAACACCAGTCAGTACCAATGATATATTGCAAGAATTTCGAAACGTAATTCAATAAAAATCTACGGAAGGGTATCCAGCGATTAAACAATCGAAGCGGACTCGATTTGTTGAGAATTACTATGCAAATGGTTTTTCTAGCTTGCCCATTTTTCTTATGAATGTTACATACTTTCTCATCAGAATTTAAATGTGACTGGTCTCAGATGTCGGAGAACAAATAAAAAATCTACCGTTCAGATATTGTATGTAAAAAGAGACTAACATATGAACTCAGTGTTCGTTATAAGAGAACGGAATTACGAATAATGCAGCAGAAAAGCGTTGTTGCATATGTGACGTCATCCTGAAGTCCAGTTATTAAAATATTTATCTCCTGAATACCTTATTCCCCTCATAGTAAAGCAGTCGTCAACCCCCGAAAATTGTTTTGAACGTGTGTGTGTGTGTGTGTGTGTGTGTGTGTGTGTGTGTGTGTGTGTGTGTGTGTGTGTGTGTGCGTGCGTGTGCGTGTGTGCGTGCGTGTGCGTGTGTGTGTGCGTGTGTGTAGTACTGTAGAAGGAGGTGGTATGCCGTTGCCTTCCTCCGAACTTTGAACTGACTTACGCAGCCAGTTACAGGGAACCTGCAGTTTAACGTGGATTCCGAACGACGGCGCAATTCGGCGTTTGTCCACATCAACAAACATTGTCAGAGGCGAAAGAAGTGATAAGTGACGTTCCACATGCGACTTAACAAAACACCTGTTTGCCGCTCCCGAGTTAAGCTACTTTTCGATCATGGTTATCTGTCGCAAAGCTCAGGATTAAGGCCGTTAATCGTCATGTCTCATGTCCGATGCATCTGGCTGATTCTCGTTTGATTAGTTGATCATTTCCTTGTGCACCTGTCAGCAGCCTCAATCTCTAACTATCGCCAGACTAGACTTGGGAAACTAATCAACGCACGAACTTCACAAAGCAGTAAAAGCAGATCACGTTTTTCTCAGAAGTAATACTACTAAACTCAAGTAACCAAGCTAGTCCCAACAATGGCCAAATGAAAACTTCTCAGACTAGTGTCTGCACATGGTAAAAGGAAACATTGTTTGGTTTTCCAATGCTGTGAGTCTAGATCACAGCCCGAGTGACTTCCTAACTGTTGCTTCTCGTAGCTAATCCACCGCCACAATTTCTAAGAAAAGAGACCAAAGTAAAATTATTTTGTCGTGTAAGTGCAAAATATTTTTCCAGACACATAGAGACAAAATAAGGTGCGTTTTCTTACATCGCCGTTGCGCTAGTCCGAAAGTTTCCCTTTCCGTGACGTTTGACAGGAAGGTATATTTGACTATCCGGTCGAAAGATAATCAAATGTTTCTGTTGGGGGAGAAAATTGCGCACTCCTCTCCAATATGTACGTAACTGAAAATATAGTTAAATGTAAACATCAGCTTTATTACACGTAATTATCTGAAAAAATTTCAGTTACTTTGACATCTGCAATGAAATCGTCGTGTTTGTTGTATGTCAGCAGTAATATAAAGATTCATTAACACCTATTCGTTTAACCATTTTATTGTTTACACAACCTGGCGTACATAAACACAGCTACAAAATATTGCTTTAAAAAGCAGACATAAAATAGTACTTACATTCTTCATTTTATAGCCAAAGAAAACTAATAATTTCCTAAGATGTCTAACATATCGGCGGTACTACCCATGCAGTTACACCATAAATATTTCCAGTGTCTAATGAAACAGCCTGTCTCAGAAAGAGACGAAGCAGCTCAGACTCTTAAAAAACTTGCTTGTAAACCAGTATGAAAGGTGTTGCGAAGTGGAATAGCGATTTTAGGCATATCGAAATCGGGACGAATATATTGAAAAATAAAAAAAGCCTCCTACATAGGCAGGAAGGTACAGAAGATGGTTGAAGCAGTAGTAATACACATATATTCCCCAAAAGTGAGCAAAGCAACTATGTTGTTATCAAAGGTTCACACAAAACTGAAGACGTGTCCTAAATATTTCTTCTAGATCTACTGTTCCATCGAAGTGGAACGCAATATGTCGAAAAAATGGCGAGGAAGCTGGAAATATTTGATTAGTGGCGGCCAATATGAAAAATTAAATGGGCATTAAACGAAATAATTGAAGAGTTGCTTCGAAGAATGGATGAGAAAGACTATAAGTCGATACCAAAGAGACAGGTCGGGGGCTTTGGAACGCCATCCAGAAGTCACGCGACACTGGAGGGTGCTGTAGAAGGGCAAAGTTGTGTTATGTAAACAAATATCGAGGACGTTAACTGTAGTGGATTTTCAGTGTTTTAAAGATTTGCACGGTGGAAGGAAAGGGATACAGTTTAGCATCAAAGTAGTAAAAAGACTGACGACAAAGTATTTTTCACCACATGCGACATCTACCATTACATGGTGATCGGCTCTATTTTCAACGTGACACGCGCCTGGGCAGGCAGAAGCACCGAAACGGCAGCGAGACTAAGGGTCGTGCAGAAAGAGGCGGCGGAGTGCGTAGCGTGGCCGCCCCCTGCTGTAATGTGGGAACCGGAGGCCGAGCCCTTATCTTCTGGTAGCCGCGTATCGTCATTTCGTTAAAGCTGAAGAAGAAGGAGGTGTTATCGCGCGCCCTAATATACTGCGCGCCGGCGCGGTGTTTGCCCTGCGTGCCGGCACACAAGGAGGCCCTTATTCCGCACCCGCCCCCGCTGCCGCCCCCCTTCACCGCCGCTCACCTCGTCCGGGAACAGCGCTTCCTGCGGGAACCCTCCACCGGGACACCGGCTTGTCACATGTGCTGCTCGAAAGTCCCAGTCCTGCTATAGAGGCTAGCAGGAGAGCGACGAGTAAAGAGCTATTGAAACTGACACACAACCTAAAAACCGAGCGAGGTGGCGCAGTGGTTAGACACTGGACTCGCATTCGGGAGGACGACGGTTCAATCCCGCGTCCGGCCATCCTGATTTAGGTTTTGCGTGATTTCCCTAAATCGCTCCAGGCAAATTCCTTTCAAAGGGCACGGCCGACTTCCTTCCCCGTCCTTCCCTAATCCATTGAGACCGATGACCTCGCTGTCTGGTCTCCTTCCCAAAAACAACCCAACCCAACCCAACCCAACCCCACAACCTAAAACGGCTTTCGCATTTCTACACTCAATTAACACCACAGTCCTACCCCTCCCTTCTTTCCAACACAATCAAGTCTACTCATGGTTTTCCCGGACGAATCCAACAAAAATTCGATTTGGTCGCGTAGTATTACATAGGGAAAGGCCGTCGTTGGAATTTTGCGGCAACCGTTCGAGTTAGAATTCCCTTGAGCCTAAGAAGTTCCATTCGGTGAATATTCAAATAGTTTCTGTTACCCAGCGCACAATTAAATAAACGCTTTTGACAAGTTCCAGCATGTTCTATTACATACTGTTATGTTTGACATGTAGTCTAATGGCTACTAATAGTTTTAAGGTAACTGGTGTATTTTATTTAATTTGTAACGGAATATATAGTGGTGTAACTTACTACTATACTACTATCTGATAACAAAATCTACGGCTTCAGGTCTAAGTGGCCTTCCGCAGTTAGTTCGCCTGTTTCCATCAGAGGGACGACTTCATCTGGTTCCCGTGTCACGCAGGATGGCGTGTTGTATTGCCTATGGTTATTATCTAAGTAAGTGCCAGATCATCATACGTATGGGATTCAGCGCCTTTTATTTTCCTTCACTATTTCAGAGTGCTCAGCACTCTAAACAATCTCTAATATATATGTTGTGTGGTTAAGGGTAGATAATGAACTTATAGCACAATGCTGTAGTGTTAATGACGACTTCTGATCTATTCAGTGAATTATTATATTTTTTAAGTGTTGTACACAAGCATGAGATTAGTTACTTAAAGGCATTATATTACCGAAAAGGTTATATACTCGTCTGTATTACAACGTTTTTGGTTTGGATAAGATGTAGTGACATATATTTCGTTATAAACATTTACAGATCTGAAGATGGCCATTCAACTGGCCGAGACTGGTTATCTATGTAAAAAAAAGAAAATGGAATTAAGGCAATAAAGCGTTCTAAAAGGATACTAGACTATCAAATACAAAAGATTTCGCTGGCTAGACACAGATGTCAACAAGTTGTTTCGGTACATTAGCCAGCTGAAGTGTGGTTTTCGGTGGTTTTGCACAGCTGTTTAACCATTTAACTATATAGCATGCTGATTCCCCATCTCTACAGCATAAAAAGAGTTAAAACAGAACACCCACAAAACGTAATTTACGCGGTTCTCGAACGGATACACACTTTTATTTCCTGCTCTATAATTTTCATTTGCAGCAAACGAAAGAGTACTGGAAAATCGCTAATTTTGGGATGGATAAATTTCCTCAATTACAGCGGACTTACAACCGACATCAGATACTGAGGAAGAATTCGAAGCTCCTAAATCAGCAATATAGTCATTTGGAGCAGAATAATGACAACTGCTTTCTATTATTTTCAAAATAAACAAATACTCTACTCCAAATGTAAAAAAGATTTCATCTGAATGTTAAAAGCATGAGTTTCAATGAGCAAGATGGAGAAAGTATGAAAGGCGATCCATCACCTATCTATAGACTGCCGATGATTATCGGAGACAAGAAAATTTTCTGACCGTTATTTGATAAGCTACAAAGCTAATTCATCAGCGTAGTAATGAAGATTAACTAAGTTTTATTTCCGATAGTTGATACGAGTGGAATTCCTAGACAGTCGTATGACCTCAGACCGCAGCATTATTTCCAATATTTTATCTGTAGTTATCTGTTTGTATCTCGCTGATATTCAAATATGGAATTAATTTACAAGATTGTCCGTTATAATACAATTCTCGATATCACAACGGATTTGTGATATTACCCAAAAGAATCACGAAATTCCATGGACAAACTTTTGTCAGATACAAAATAGCATTAAAGTAAGCTTCGTAAACACTGTAACATCGCCAGTTCTGCGATCTCCTTCACATTCGTATTATTTGCGTCACTGAATATTCATTAACAAATACGGTCTTAAAAAGCACATGACGTATCACGAGAAAACTCACTGTACGACGTGCAAATAAGCGACTAGTAGATGTATTTCACTACTCAAGGGTGACAGCACGGGACATGGAATTTCATTATTTCAGATGCTAAAATATTGAAAGAAATCTAACAGCATACTTGTCAACAGAGATACTATGGTCCTTTTTTCAAGTGAGGAAAGTATCCAGAAGAAAACTGACACATCGGGTAAAAAACGGGGTATTAAATTAACGGATTTGCAGCTGCACACGCGTGGCAACGATTGAGCGTAAATGTCACTTCAGGAGACTAGAATCGGCTCAGTTTAGAGTTGGCGCGTCTGGTCGTCCCCCCTGAAGCTATAACCCGGGAGCAGCTCTTTGTCTTCCCGCAGCAGACGTTATCACTGCATCTGACGAAAGCTCTCATCACCCGCCGCTTGTTAAGAGTGTGTTGATCTCGCACAAAAGAAGAAACACGGGCCACTTAATTAAAGTGGACAGGAAAATGAAAGAGCACTCTGTGTGATCGCAGACACTGATACCTCGCGGTGAGCAGCTCTGGGAAAATGCACAACCATTTATACCTCGCTATTCCAAATTTATTTATTTATTTATCCTAGCAGCAAAACTTCTACGCCACAATGAACAAGGATGCCCAAACCCTGAATGAAACCGACGTTTTAGATACTACTATTTAGTGTAGAAATCTAACGACACGAAAAATTCGTTACAAGCTTATTTGTCAATTAGAATACTGATTAATATCAATTTCACACACACACACACATACTCTTAATTTAACGGGGAAAAAAGTGTATTTGATTTAGTGTGTGCTGTAAGAGATCCTTGCGAACAGTGTTTAGCAGTTTAAAACACGCTGCAAGGAGGAGAGGAATGAAAAGCTATAAATATCCGCCTGCCTTCAAAGTTTCAGACATGTTTATCTTACATTCCCATGCACAAGCAAGGCTAGTAACACAATGATTGTACATTGCGTCACGTATAAATATGTCATTGAAGAATTAGTAAAGCTTGGAAAACATTATCAGAAGCTTATTTCCTTTTAGAGGATTTAGCTAATAGTACAACAAGATATTTTTACTACGTTTCCTCCTGCGTTATTAGTCGTCTGTAGAGAGGGTGTAACACATGGATACCAAACTGTGTACTCAGTGCGCTGTGAGCTTTGTTTAGCGATGTGTCTAAGTAAATATATCCTCGTCCCGTCTTTAAATAAACTCCGAGCGGTGTTTAGGCGCCGAACATCTGCACCTTGCAAAGAAACTGCCGAGTGACATGAATTGTGCAGGACCTAGCAAAAGTGTATGTTCGGCGGAAAAGAATTGGCATAATCGAATAAATATCTTTGCGAAGCCTACTTTAGAGGTGTGCTTTGCCTAATAGCTTTCAAATTATAGTGATATGAAGGCAGCATACAAACTGATCACAAAATACAGTAAAGGTGGAAAATACACTGTGTCACAATTGCTTGAGCGGTCGTATTTATTCACTTTGAATTCACTCGAAAAAATATCTACACTATCTAATCAAAAGTATACGAACACCTATTAGTGGGCATTAGTATGCCCTCAGCCATTATGACGGTTCCAATTCTGCTTCGGATCCTTTCAGGGAGGTATCTCAATGTCTGATAGGAAAGACAGTCCATTCTTCCCCAAGAGTCAAATGGTTCAAATGGCTCTGAGGACTATGGGACTTATCATCTGAGGTCATCAGTCCTCTAGACTTAGAACTACTTAAACCTAACTAATCTAAGGACATCACACACATCCATGCCCGAGGCAGGATTCGAACCTGCGACCGTAGCAGTCGCGCGGTTCCGGACTGAAGCGCCTAGAACCGCTCGGTCACCGCGGCCGGCCCAAGAGTCGGACCCAGAGAAGTTTGTGATGTTACTCGCTGGGGTACGGAGTAAAGTCGACCTTCTAATTCATAATGATGGCTTGCTACTGGGCTGAGGTCGTGAGTCTGGGTAGGCCTGTCCGTTTCAGGAATGTTACCGTCCACAAAGCATTGCCTCATAGATACTGCTTCACGACAGAGCACATCGTCCTGCTGATAGAGACGGTCGTCGTCTCTGAAATTTTCCTCTACTGTACGTATGTACAGAATGCTGTAAAATGTGTTCATAACCTTCTGTATTTAGTGTTTCCCTCAGCGCATTAAAGCAAACCCAAACTCCTCCATCATATTGCCAAAGGGTACACAGTGATTCATCAGTCCAAATCACTCGTTCCCAGTCATCCATTGTCCGGTGGAGCCGCCCTTTAAAGCACCTCAAGTGTTGCTAAGCACTGCTTCTACACGTAAGAGACTTACGAGGAGCTGCTTCACTACTGTGGCACATTCATTTTAATTCCTTATGCACAGCCATAGTGTTAGCTGGCCTGCTGGAAGCACTCTGAACTCTCTACAGATTCCTTCCGCAGATTTCGCGCGATTTTTACAACGACCCTCCGCAGTAGTCTAAGCTCCCGGTCCGTCAGTACTTAGTTCTGAGTGGTCTCGATGTAGCTGCGGTTGTTCGTCGTGTTTTCATTTAACTATCACATGACCAACAGTCGACCTGAACAGGTTTAGAAGTGTCGAAATGTTCCTGATTGAATTTTTACTCTAGTGACATCCAATGACTACTCTAGTGACATCCAATGACTAGACAGCGTTTGAAGTCACTGATCTCTCCTGACGGACCTATTCTGCTGTGGCCGGTTTCTACTGACAAGCCAATACCCCACGCCTCCTTTTATACTGGCGGGTCCACCTTGCGTGACACATGGTGGTCAAATCCGCATTACTTAGAAGTGTACTTTTGATCAGATAGTTGTATTTCGGAGTCTGATAGTTCCCCACATACTGTGTGACGGCCATATCGGAAAATACACTGTTCTCATTTTATTCAATTGCAGTAGAGGCAAGAAACTGGAGCCGCAAGACAAGCGACTCATGAATTGCTAATAAAATCGACAGTACGCCTCGGCGATGCAGAGCGTAATTAGACATAACAATAAATGGCGCGGCGTTGTTTGTTCAGCCTGCGGAGATAGTACAAGAACATCAGATGCCTGGTGTTCCCCCCACAGGGCGGAAGGCAGAAATGCAGGAGCGTTTCCTCGAATGCATGGGAGCAGAAAGATCGCCATCAAAATGAGAATGCGCTAACGGAGACAAGATCAGAACTGCACTGCTCGTGAAGTGTACAGCGAGCTACTTCAGGGTATCAGGGACATCACATGAGAGAAAAGAGTGTCAGTGACTTATTATTTCGAAATTAATGACTTAACTCGTTAAAACGTTCGTCGTATTCGTGAAAAAGGTGGTTATGCATTTACACTTAGTGACACATTGTAACACCATTCGTTGCACAGTTCTTCGTCAGTTGCAAATCTATTCCATACAACATACAGTATCTAAAAATGGCGAAGCGCCACTGTGTACCAAGTGAAGGTATTTAATTACTGTCAGAAATATTCCTGAATACCCACCAATAATTTCTAAATGTGTGACTGGGAGTAATAACAGGCAAATGAAGCCTTTCGTCACTATTTCGTATTCGTTAACATCCAGATCTATCACCGCGCGAGTGTTAAGATTTTTAGCGTCTTGGAGACAAAGTCATCGGAATTGGTTTGTAGCTATGAAGACTTGTACAATGGGTCGCCATCAGGTTACACAGGGAACTAATTAACTCTGCGTCGAGATAAATGTATGGAATACTAAGGTGACGCACACTGTTGACACAGTTTGATATTCAACTGTTCGTAACTATAGTTTTCCGCAAGGTACTTCATTCACTTACTGCCAGCCTTACACGCAGAACTATCAGCTGACCATTCGTGAATATTCTTAAAGCAAACCTAAGGGTTTTTAGACTGATTCTTCAACGTATTATTAGTTTTTTTATAGGACGGTCGGAATGACCTTTTATTTAAGGAAGTAAACAGAGACATTTTCTTGTAAAGAAAAATTCCATTCAGATGCCAGTAACGCTCCCCTTGTTTGAGCCACACTTTCGTTATTCACACGTAACTAGTAATAAAAGTTACAAAAAAAGCCTAGGAGGATTAGTACATATTGCTATGTTATTGCAACTACACATTCAACTTTCAGTTACAGCTGGCAAAACATATGAAACAGATACAGATTTTTACTTTGAAAACAAACTAAAGAAAATCATCAGTTATAGTTTGTATTCAGAAAAAAAAACTGACGAATTTTGTGTTGTAATAAAATTCTTCTCCCCCATATTTCGTCACTAAAACAGCCTCAAAATTTGGAAACAAAAACTGTATTTAACACAACCCCTGCGTCTAATAAATCAAAGTTCATGAGAAATATTGTAAAGAATATGGGAAAGTGATCAGATTTCCAGATACGATATGTTACTGTGTTTACGAGAGTGCTGCAATGGGGATACCTCACACCGTAGTTGCACTTTTCTGGAATGTTGTACCGGTCCGCATTCGGCCCCTGCTGGCTACGCGGCTCGAACACGGAGCGCTGCTGCCTTAATCATTGAGCACCGCTCGACGCGCGTGAGCACCTAACTGGAAACTCAAACCAGCGGCCAATTACCAACCACCAGTACACATCTGCGTAACGAAGGCACTACACAAGCTTAACTTATTCCGCGTAGCAAAAATTTATTCCGCATTGCAAGAAACGAGGTCGTGCGAGGAGCGCTGGCAGCGAAATGCAAAATTTTTTGCTTGTTACTGCGAAATATTCCGTCCATAATGATATAGCGTAAAAAGACGTTAGGGCGGATTCGAGTCGATAAAAGGCTAAGGCTTCATTTAGCGTGATCATTTATGAAAGAAACCGCCTGGAATCAGACAAAAAAACCTTTATACCAAGTATGAAGTTAATAATAAAGTTACGTAAGAGAATTATTTCGCTACGTTTCGTCTTTTAGACATGATTCCACGCACGGTAGAGGTGACTCTTAATTACAATATCATAAAACGTCAGTCTCGTAATGACATCGGCTGCATTCCATGTACCAGAAATACTACGCTACTGAAAGCCTATATTCTGGACTCGATCTTAATAATCTGAGGCATGATTTAGCATATATGTCTATTTTATCTCCATTTCGGTCGATCGATGAAAACTTCGTACTGTGGAAGCATATTCTGTTGCCTCGGGTTTCGTTGAATCCATAGTATACGTGGAGTTTAGTCACTCTCACATTAGTTATGAGTGAGCACTACGGTCCGAGCAATGCGATTCTCCAGTGTATCTATGAAATCCGTTACGATATTTAGTAAAGGCGATGGGAAAGGCGTCTGCACACGTATCTTCGACGCTTCGGCTTTAGGAGCATAAGGGCAGTTGCAAAATGTCAACGCATAATGAAGGCACGTAGCACACAGAATTTTTCTGTGTATTACGGTTGTTTGCTGCTTGGAAGTTTCTGTTATACACAGTACAACGCTATGACTGAACGTAAATGACGTGTGAGAAATCAAAGATGGCGCACGTGCTCGTAGGAATGAAAGAAGGGAGAGGGTTTGGGGTTTAGCGTTCCTTCGAAGACATTCCCATTAGAGGCGGAGATCAAACTCAGAATGGGGGAAAGAGGCACCATCCAGCATTTTATCGTAAGCAACTTGGGAAAGCAAAGGAGGGGCGGATGGGGATTTGATCCCCGATCCCTCCTAAAACGAGACTAATACAGAAACTTTCTGGCAGATTAAAACTGTGTGCCGGACCGAGACTCGAACTCGGGAGTTCGAGTCTCGGTCCGGCACAGAGTTTTAATCTACCAGAAAGTTTCATATCAGCGAACACTCCGCTGCAGAGTGAAAATCTCATTCTGGAAGACTAATACTGCGACTCATCTCTCGGTCGCATAGAGGTGGAAGAGAAGTACGACTGTAAGTATGAAGAAAGTTTTTTGTTCCTAATGAGCATTAAAGATTGCATTACGTCTCATTTGTGCCGTTCATAGTTTAGAGAACACAAGAGGGGAAAAGTATAAGGGATGTAATCGTGTTGTGCATGAAGTATCTGTAGAGAAGTCTGCGTCCCAGCGGTGTCAATAGTACGGTAGAGCTTCGATCGTCCGAAACAATTGGGGGTGGCTGTACGGGGTACTTGTTTGTTGGGTGGTGCGTTTTCAGGGTGTAAAAATAACTCAACCAAACAGTCACGAAAACTTTTTGTGTTGGTGTCTACAGGAAAAACGTAAAGATTGTCTCTCCTAAGAGTCGTCACGCGCATTTTATGATGTTTCAGCTGACTTTTTTCACTTTCGGTTTTGCATTGTTTAGCTGGAATCGACCCAGACAAACCTTCCTCAGCACGTTTTTCATGCGACGCTCTGTCGACGGAAAGGGTCGATTTGTTTCCAGTTACAAACAAAATAATTTCTAAAGCGGAATTTTATGTGCCCATTTGACAGAGCACCCCCAAATTAGCCTAGTTCGATATTTGGTATATCGATATATATTACTACGCACAGTAAAGCACTAAGAATGAACAGCAATCCAGCAGCTATTCTGTGCCGCTGCATACCTGGCGGTAGGAGTCAGCACGGGCCAGAGCAGTACTGGCAACTCGTCGAATTTACTGTCCCTGTTAATACATATCGTTAAAACAAATATCGCACTAAACTTATCTGGGACCGCTGTGTCGAATGGGTACGTAAAATTCCGATTTAAAAACATCTTGTTTGTAAGGGGAAACAAACCGGCGCTTTTCGTCGACAATGGGCATCGCATGAAAAATGTGATGACCATTACTTGTTTGGGCTACACAATACCAAAAAGAAATTGCAACTGTCTTCTGAAATAGTAGAGGAAATGAGCCTGACGATTCTTACGTGAGACATACTGCATGTATTTTGTATCACGCGTCTTACAAATAACGCAGATAACTGACTTCATAGCCAGCTGGATTTCTGCCAGGTTTCTCGTTTTTCTGCCATGTAACTACATTCGCAATTTGTTAAAGTATCACTTTTCTTGTCGGTGTTCGATGCTGGTGCATTTCCAACTCCATACTCTCGAGGTAAGCTTGATCCACACTCATGAACAGGTTTATTATTTTAATGTTATCGGTCACACTACACGTGTTTTTGTTTGGTCACCATTACGAACAGCTCAACAGCACCAAGCGAAGACTGAAACGTCAGCAGGTAAAACCAACAACAACCGTTGGCAAATTTGAAAAAATCCGACTGGAACGTTTTCGGTTAATCGATGCTTCAGTCAGTCGGTACTGAGGTAATCAATGCTCTATTGTATGTTAGTAAAACTGGAATTATGTGGCGTTACTTAAGCAAATGCCTGAACGGATCAAACGACTGATGTCAGTGGAATTTTTATTTCTGCTTCAGTAGAAAGACGTCACTATTCAGGAAGTTTCATTAAATAAACTGTATCGTAGTTTTTTTGTTGATTCCATCCGGCATGTGTGTACTCTACTCAATACACTTGTCAGTAGATTTTTAGAAGGCTTTTGGCACTGTACCACACAAGCGGCTTGTAGTGAAATTGCGGGGGAATGTCGTCTCAGTTATGTGACTGGATTCGCGATTTCCTGTCAGAGGGGTCACAGTTCGCAGTAATCGACGGAAAGTCATAGATTAAAACGTAAGTGATCTCTGGCGTTCCCCAAGGAAGTGTTATAAAATATAGATCCTCTGATTTTCATTATCTATATAAATGATTTAGGACACAATTTGAAAAGCAGTCTTAGGTAGTTCGCATATGATGCTGTTATTTATCGTCTAGTAAACTCATTAGAATATCAAAACAAATTGCAAAACGATTTAGAAAAGTATCAGCACGGTGCAAAAATTGGCAATTTACCCTAAATAATGAAATGTTTAAGGTCATCCACATGATTGCGAAAAGGAATCCCTTAAATTTCGGTTACACGATAAAACAGTCAAATCTAAAGGCCGTAAATTCAACTAAATGCCTAGAAATTACAATTATGAACAATTTAAACTGGAAAGAACACACAGAAAATGTCGTGGGAAAAGCAAAAAAAGACTGCGTTTTATCGGCAAGACACTCAGGAAAGATTTACTACAGAACTGCCTGTACTACGCTTGTCCGTCCTGTTTTAGAATACTGCTCCGCTGTGTGGGATCTGTACCAAATAGGGTTATCGAAGTACATCGAGAAAGTTGAAATAAGGGCAGCACGTTTTGTATTCTCGCGAAATAGCGGAGAGAGTGTCAGTGAATTGATACAGGATTTGGGGTGGACATCATTAAAACGTAGGCGTTTTTCGTTGCGGCGGAATCTTCTCATGAAATTTGAATTCCCAACTTTCTCCTCTGAATGCGAAAATATTTTATTAACGCCGACCTACATAGGGAGAAACGATAATCATAATAAAATAGGGGTAATCAGAGCTCACTCATTTTTTCTGTGCGCTGTTCGAGACAGGAATAATAGAGAATTATTGTGAAGGCGGTTCGACGATCCCTCTGCCAGGCACGTAAGTGCGATTTGCAGGGTATCCATGTAGATGGTGCCGAGTTGCGGGGTTTTCCTCGCTCAGTGGTGGCGGGACTCACCTGCTTGGAGAAGACGGCGATGTCCTCGTTGAAGGACTCGGAGGAGCAGACGTCGCCTCCCGCGACGCCGGGCTCCCGCGGGGTGCACGTCGCCAGCTCGCACTTCTCGAAGATGAGCGCCAGCAGCGGGAACAGGGGGTGCCTGCAACCACAACAACAACACGTCGCGTCAGCTCATGCCCGCTCACAAGTGATTCGTGGATTATATGGAATAGAGAATGGAGAAAGAATTGAAAGGGATGGGTGGGAATTCGTGACTTCCAGCTGCGCAGGGCACTATGGTAATGCAATGACAAAAACTGAATATTTCTGCCGGACCCGGACGCGAACCCCGATTTATTGCTTCTCGTGAACGGTTGCCTTAATCGTTTCGGCCATCCGGACACGGTTCCTGACCAACTCAAACTTCCAACTTGATCGCATTCTGCTTTGCAGCGTTTCTCTTCCATTAACGCCAACTCGCAAGTTGATTCCCGTAGGAGTTCGGACAATAGTAGTGAATCCGCACTGAAACGAACGTCAAGGAGCCGTCGCGCTCTTGCAGAAATGTGTACATTGAGTGGTTACTTTTGCTGTCGTACATGACGAACAGCAGGGATATTACTCAAATTTATAAATTTCTAATTCTTGGATCCTGCCAACTAGCCGACGAGCTCCTCGGGCTCTGACGACTAGACAAAATCTACACATATATTCCATATGCCTGTGCTCAACAGGTGTTTCTTGAGTCTGTTTATATACCGTTAAATGGGGTACCAAATGACGTTTGTCAATGGACTGAGGTTTCCTTCAACGAAGACGCAGCGTGTTGTCTTGAATGAAGAATCATCAACAGAAGTAGAAATAACTTCTGATTTGCCTCAGGGAATTGTGTTGGGACCCTTCTACCCACGCTACACGTATATTAATCAGTTGCCAGGCATTATTTATACTAACCTCAGATTCTACAGATTATACAGTTATCTGCAGTGAGCAGGAAAACAATTCGACCAAATGTGTAGGGCAGAAAAAATGGCTCTGAGCACTATGGGACTCAACTGCTGTGGTCATCAGTCCCCTAGAACTTAGAACTACTTAAACCTAACTAGCCTAAGGACATCACACACATCCATGCCCGAGGCAGGATTCGAACCTGCGACCGTAGCAGTCTCACGGTTCCGGACTGCGCGCCTAGAACCGCGAGACCACCGCGGCCGGCTGGAGGGCAGAAACAAAACGTAAACAAATCAATTTGAGTATAAGAACTAAGGATCGCAGTTGCATATTTTCGGCGCTGTAAGAACGTAATTGAAATGTGAAATATGTATGTCTTTACCCTCAAAATGAAATGTAATTCACAGCAAAAATACATGTAAAGAAAATGTTTGGACTAATCAATCGTCACGACAAGAACAGGAGAAACTGAAAGCATCACATGCACGTGTGTCATATTCAACTGACGTAGCATGCAGTACTTCACTGGAAATTAAAACAAATCACATGACTATGTGTCATGTTTTAACATGCCCTAAAAAGGTAAAAGCACACAGACGTGCCATCTCTTAATTAACATAAGTATATAGTAATAAGTCTTGAATTTGACCACCGTTTTCACGCTGGCATCCCCAATTCCGCTACTCAAATTCCTTCGTTCGGTCCTGTATTTCTGCTCTACACTTTTGTTCAAATTGTTTTTCCGCACCCTGTGTAATGACGTATTATCTGCCAAACCTGCGCAGATATTCGGTCATATCATGACTAGATTTCAGAGAGGTGGCAAGATTGGAAACTTACTTCAAATGTACAGAAAAATAAAACTGTACGCTTCGCAAAACGCCGGAAAGCAGAATTCTACGACAACAGTATCGACGAGTGACAATTATTACAGCCAGACAAATCATACAAGTACGTAGGTATAACAATTTGTAGACATCTGAAATGGAATTATAACAAAGGCTTAAGCGAGGGTAAAGGAACTGCACACCAGTCCAGTGG